>NC_081411.1:356944026-357191526 GCF_030272615.1 Cryptomeria japonica | reverse complement strand
CTAGACGCACCAAACAACTCAATATGATCTCCATTGATGAAAATAGAGAAAGAAGTAGTCGTAACACAACTCATAATCCACTAAATCCACCCATCAACAAAACCAAACTCCTTGAGGATCTTCTGAAGGAAGGACCACTGAACTCTATCGTACACCTTAGCCATGTCTAGCTTGATAAACATAGCTTTTTCCTTGGAGGTTGCCATAGAATGAATGATCTCTGTGGCAATGACCACTCCATCCAAGATTTGACGCCCTTCCACAAACCCACTATGCTCCTCAGAGATAACATTCCCCAAGCACTTCTTCAATCTATTCGCTATCAGCTTAGAGATGATCTTATAAGTCACATTGCAGAGAGAGATGGGTCGGAACTGGCCTAACCAGTCAGCCCCCTCACACTTGGAGATACGAGAAATGAAAGTCGCATTCAATTCTTGAAGCATCTGCTTATTCCTCTGGGACTCCTACACCACCTCCAGTAAATCCATCTTGACAACATCCCAGAATTCTTGAAAGAATTCTACTGGGAACCCATCCGGTCCAGGAGCTTTTCCTTTCCTCATGTGGAAGAAAATCCTCTCAAGCTATTCCAACAAAAAAGGACACAAAAGCTGCTCATTCATCTCCCCCATGACAAGAGAGGGATTGCAATCGAGAACCTGATTCTCCTCCCCCATTTCCCCCTGCGAGTCCTCCTTGAAAAGGGACCAGAAATACTGAGACGCCTCCCTAGATATCTCCTGCAAGGATAAGCACTGTTCGCCTCTGTCATTAACCAGAACCAGGATGGCATTTCCATGCCTTCTAGCTTTCATTGAGTTGAAGAAGAAAGCAGTGTTCCTGTCCCCCTCCTTCAACCAATCAATACGAGCCCTCTGCTTCTAATAAATTTCTTCCCTAAGCTCCCATTCCTCAACCACCTTGACAACCCTATCTTCCTCATTGAGCAAGTCCTCCGACAAACCTTGCTCTCTGATTTCATTGGTGATCCAATTCAGCACAAGTAGAGCAACTTTTTTGGCATGAAAAATGTTCCCAAATCCCCGTCGGTTCCACTGTTTGAGCTGAAACTTAACAAATTGTAGCTGCTTGGCAAAAGAGTACATGGCAGTGCCAAAGGCCGGCCTCCCTTTCCTCCACCACTCCACTACCAGAGCTTGCAAAGAAGGATCCCAAAGCCACATCAGTTAGAATTTAAATGAAGGTGAGCAAGCAACCCGAGCCGAAGAAGACACCAACTTGATGGGCCAGTGATATGACCCTCTCCACTCAAGAATCTCCGAACTGGTGGACCATCCCCTGCCAATCCAAAAATTAGAAACCAGGAAGCAATCCAACCTCTCTGCAATCCAATACTCTCCCACCCTCCTATTGTTCTAGGTGAACAACCCATTACTAGGTTTAATGTCAACAAGTTGCAGCAAGGAAATATTATCCTGAAAAAGGAAAGAAGAGGGTTCCAACTGCATCACCCCCCCCCCCCCCCCTTCTTCTCACTCAGCTCTAGGATGGCATTGAAGTCTCCTACCATAATCCAAGGATGTAAAGGGACTAGCCTTCACATACAGGAAATGTGAGACCATAATATTTGCTTCCCCTGAAGATCAGTAGGGGCATAGATGTTGGAAAACAAAATGAGTTCTCCAGTCTCAAGACTAGAGATAACACCAGATAACGAAGATCGAGAGGCCACCCACCAGACCGGGTGAAACTTTAAGGGGTTCCAAAGATAGGCCACCCCTCCAGAGGAATCAACTGCCCCAACACACTGACACTCTCCTCGAGCCCACAACTTCGATACTAGACCCATCATACTCTCCACAGTAAGTTTAGTTTCTTGCAGAAATAAGACATCAGACGAATGATTCCTAATCGACTCCCGAACAAATTTTTGTTTGGGGCCACTGTTCAAACCCCTCACATTCCATGAAAGCACAATCATTTTGGAGGATTGGAAAAGTGAGAATCCAAAGTCTTTACCGACCCTGACTCAACCAAATTCTCCCCCATCAATTTGATCTTGTTCAAATCCTTCTTTCTGCCAACCTTTGAGCTCTTCTCTGACGCACTTTTCTTAATGTCTTTCTGATGCAAACCCAGATGAGCAGGGGCCATATTACTTTTGGCCCCAGCCGGTTCCAGTTTAAAAGCGATCCGAGATCCCTCCCCCTCAACCAAATTCACCTCCACCCCAGAAGTGAGTCCCAACTGAACCCCTACTGGATGATCCATCTCCATTTGCTGGCTTCCCACCACAAGTAGGGCCTGGATAGGGTCCTCAAGTGCTTTTTCCGGAGCCCCCCCTAATGCACCTTGATCCAGTGGGGTTAACCCTAGATTAACTTCCTGATGGAAAAGGTCATCCAAGGTCTCAAATCTGTTAAAGGTATCCTCCTCCTATCTCTCCTGTAAAGGCCTCTTTTGTCCTCGGTTCTTGTTCTTAGTCTTAACTGGGACAAAACCATCAGTTCCCCCAACCTCAACAAACATAACAACTTTCCCTTTTTCAGCCCTATCTTGTCTCGGTTCCAACTGCTAAGGTTGGCGCACCGCCGGTTTATATCTAGGACACTTACGTTGAAGATGACCATACTCATGACACAGACGGCAACGAAAAGGTAAAGTCTCATAATCTAACTACTGAACCCAAGAATGAGAGCCTGCACACATATCTATAGCACCTGGCAAAGGTTTACTAAGATCAATTTCAACACAAATATGTGCAAAGGTCATTACCTTTCTCCCCAGGGTTTGCGTAGAGGATGCCACTGGCTTCCCAAGTAGAGCGGCTAGCATCCGAAGCACATCTTCTCAATAGCATTCCACAGGAAAATGTGGCAAATAGACCCACACAGGAACCCTAATCGGAAGTTGCTCCGAGGGGTTAAACCCCACATGCCAAGGTTTGATGAACAACCCCACCTAGTTGTGAAAATACGGACCACCTTCAAAGACCCTATTGCGATCCTCCATGTAGTTAAAGGTAACCATGAAGTAGTTATTTGCCAACAACATAATCTCCATTTCCCCCTCTGGAGCCCAAGTCCTTAGCACCCAGTTTTCCAAGAACTGCAAAGAAACCCTCATTCCCAAAAACTTGCAATATAGCGAGAGTTTTGAAAAATATTTGATGTCTTCCGCTATCATGTCAGGAGGAATAACTAGTTTTGGCCTCTCGCTGTATCTCTCCAAGCACCCATTAATCTTTGAAATACGAGAACTACCGGCACTACCAGACCCCAAGTCTAAGGAAAAAAGGTTATTATTGAAAGTCTTCATACTTAGTGATGGGGGTTTTGAGCCCATCGCGACATGAAAATCCATGACTGGCTAAGCCTTCGAGGCCTCCCCACTAATACTCACCATAACGCTTGAGGCAGACGACACTCTAAACCCCAAAGGGGCCCGAAAGATTAAAAAAGCCCCAAAGAGCCACCCCTCCCCAACAAACCCGGGATGGAGGTCCACTTGTGGCCCCCAGCCCCTCAGGGACCCGTTGCCTACGTGGAAAGGCGGCCAAGCCGCTTAGCCCGAACGCCCCCACAACCCCCTGCTCCTCTTCCCTTCCCCCTTTGCTGCTCCCCGCACTGCCCTGACTCCCTCACTCTGCATAGACCCTTCCATGCACCCTGTAGACTTTGCAACCACCCACAATCATGAGCTAGGGTGATGCCCTAGCTCGGCCTTTAACACCTCACGCCCGTGCGACATCCTCCTTCCTCTCATTGTAGAATTGTATCATCCATATAAGTTTATTTTATTATGGGTATTAAGTTATTTAGTATTATTTTAAAACTGTGAAAATTGATTCATGTGATTATAGGTATATGATATATATATATTCATATAATTATATTATAATATATATATAAATAAATTTAGAGTTTAGTTATTTTCAAGAAAAAAAAAGCTTATAATTTTAGATTCTATATTTATGCTTGGAAATATATTAGGAGATTAATTTTTATGTGATTGATTTAACCTAATTGGACAAATGACAAAATTGAATTCTTTGTATTAATATAGTTGTATTTTCTTATTTTCTGGAAATCTTTAATTGCAAGTTATTTATGCTTTTGGTTGTTTAAAGAAAAGATTGCCCGTATTAGGATCTTGTGTAAATGGTATTTGCAGTCAAGCTTAATTTCATTGCAATTCTGGTTGAGTTGTCATTATGTCATATATTATTATATCTCCTTGGTCAGGTGTTGTTGTATAACCTTATTGATGTGAGCCATTGTGTGTTTGTCCAAATGGTCAATCCTGGGTTAGTGATTGTGTATCCTTCACCTGTGGTTTGTCAGGATTAGTTATGGTTGTCTATTTTGCCATAGAGTTCTCATAGAGAGACCTTACCTGTTAGTGTCCTATGAGAAAGAGTGGCTTTCGAGCGGGGGCCGTGCCCGAAGTGGATGGCAGGATAACCCCTCGAAAGTCAGTTAAAAAGTGATAACATAATAATTGATTAGGGGGTGGGTAGAATAAATATTAATTAAGACAATGTACCTCGTGCATAGGTGAGTGCTAGTACAGGGCTCTTAATGTTGCGAGAAGGCTTGGAATGGTAAATTTACCACCTTGTCTTCATGAAAGGATTGGTAGGGTTCATATGAGACTTAGATGGAGCCGGAGGTTCGGGAGAGGTTACCAGGATAACTCAGGATGGGGGCCGGGACCTATGGAGGCCTACCATGGTAACCACCATAAGACATGCGATGACACTCTCTCCTTAGAGTCACTAGTGTTTGTGAGTTGAGTCACATGGATGTTTGCAGAGTCTTGTAGTTCTTTCACACTTGTCTTATTTGCTTGCTTAAGGGTTTTCTACTATCTCCTAGCACGGTGGGGTGGTTCCATTTCAGAATCACATGGTCGAGTGGTAGTGCCGCTTCCCATTGAATGTTCTAGATTGCATCTTCAGGTGAGGAAAGGCTTCACTAGTTTTTCTTGGTCCATGGTTCATGTACCAACTCATGTTCATGATCGTTGTTTAGTTGAGACTTTGTGGTCATTGTATCACACTTTTATGTAACCTTGATATTGTAACTTTGTAATCCGTGGTATTATTGGAAGCCATGTATTTATGGATATTGTAATATTATGTCAATGGAATGTATGTTAATTCAGTTGCTCTAATCTTTTGTATAAATGCTTTATGGATAATTGAATGCATTGGAGTACTTGATTCTTTCATTATGAATTTAGTTGTATGTGTAGTTTTAATCATAAGCATATAATTTACCTAATTAACTGGACAATTGGATTAACTATGGTGTTAATATAATCTATGAATTAATCTTCGTTGGTAACCCTTAGGAAATCATGTGTTAGACTTCCGTTGTGTTGTGAAACGTGCAATTGTTATAATTAATGCACTTAATCTTTTAAAAAAAAATGTTTCACCCTTTAGTTGCCTAGTTGTGTGGTTTTCCTTTACAGTTCCTAGCAAGGCATTACATGTGCTCTATCAAAATTTCCTTGAAGGGCTGTGTTCTCATTATGAAACCAACTTGAACTGGCATGCATATTTTTTGTAATGGGAAGTGAAGTAGGGTTTTGGAAATTTGGTTCAACACTAACAAATTCTGTCTGTGGTAACAGATGCATATTTGTGGTTGCTAGTCTAGGAGACTAAGTTAGAGGAATTTGGTAAGTGGGATTGCTAGATAAATTTTTTGAAATGGGAAGTGATGTCTGTGGTAATAATGGCATATTTGTGGTTGCTGGTAAAGAAGACTACATTTGAGGAGTTTGGTAACTGAAATTGCTAGAAATGGAAATGGGAAGTGAGGCGGGGTTCTGAAAATTTGTCTCAACAATAGTAGGTTCTAGTTTTGGTAACAATGGCAAATGTGTGTTTACTGATAAATGAGACTGAAACTAACGAACTTGATGAGAGAGTGGATTCACATAATTGGCCATTGGAATGTGTGAAAAATCTTCATATGTGTTCTGTGAAGTTAACCATGGGAGATCAAATTCTTTCTTAACAGTAGTTTGTCTGGGATTGCCTATACACTCAAGGCCTTCATTCATAGTGTGGAATTTTTTCCGCAGATTCAAAGTCTCTGGATAAGTATAATTTTTTTTTGGAGAATGCCTCCATGAAAAGAACTATATCTATAACACATAAGTCCTTTCTTAAAGTTGTTTTAAGATAACATTTTTGTAACACAAAATGGATGAAAGAAGATTATTATAGAAAGGTATTAGGAAATTAAAACTAAATTTTTAGCATATGAAAAAATAATCTCTCTTTTTAATAATGATGAAAAACTTGAGTGCTAGAGAAGAATATGACTGTATAGATGAAAGGAACTTATTTATATTTCACTCATCTTTGATTTTGAAATTTCATTGATTTTAATCCCAAGTTCTTATGCAAGTAATTCCAAATTCATCCAGGGTTTAGTCTCAACATTTACTTTCAACTTTTTCTTAGATTTTCCAATGATCAGAAAACACAAAAAGTGCATATATTTGAAAATTGCATATTGTTTTAGATAGCATTTATCATAGGAAACTGAGAACAACCATTTTTAACTGTTAAGTAACCTTCTTTTTCTCTAGAATTTTAGGACAATGCAGGAGACTGTATTTTGAAGTTTGTGCTATTAACTGTATATATTTTGGTGGAAATTGTTTATAATAACTTTATATTGTATAATTATAGTTGCAAGCCAATGTAGGAGACTGCTTTTAAGGAATAGAATTTAGTAAGTATTATATAAAGAATATGATATTGATTTTGTATCTAGACTATCCAAATGCAAACACAATATCTCTACAAAATATGCTTGTTATGATTGTGGTATCTATTAATGGACAAAGTAAAAAGAAATGTAAATATATATTTCTAGGCCAAAGTATATGCATGCCATTTAATGGAGTTCCAAATCCAACTACAATTATAAATGAGAGTAATAATGAAGGTGGAATAAAAGAATGAGAAATGAGAAGATAGTTCATGAGAAATTGATTATTAGAAAATATGATTTTTACTTACAATCTAAAATATTTATTAAAGGTGTAAAACATATGTTGTGAATAATATAATATTATAAAACTTACAAATAGGGGATGGTAGTGTATGGAACTACTGTAAATCACAAGTGTTCTTCTTCATCAATGTCATAAATATGAAGTGTATATAATTATTTTTCATGTTATAGCGGATTTTGAAGGGAAGGTTGGAATATTGTGAAAAAAGGGCAATTCTCATTGGAATTGTTGAAGATAGGGTTGTGTAAAGTTAATGCCATGTAGTGGCCAGTACTTGCCATCATAGTATTGTAATAAAATATTTGTTCTAATTTATAATTACTATAATTTTGAATTGTAATAAAAATGTGTTCCAGTTTTTAATTATTATAATTATTATAATTTTCATTGTTATTTTAAAATTATATTTTTAAAAATATATTTATGTAATATTAACTATAACTTAAAAAAAAATATATTAAAATTAATTTCAAATTCAATTATTAATTTATAATGCAATATTATATTGTTTTTTAATATTTATGTAATATTAATAAAAATAACTATTAATTATTATCAAATTGAAATAAACAGTTTTTAAAAAATATTTAAATTTATGATTAAATGTTATTATATTATTTTGTATATATTAAAATGATTAATTTTCTTACTGATTTTCAAAAACTATAAATAAATAGAAGGATTTAAAAAAGATATATAAAATACAACTATAAAGAATACATATAGTAATTAGAATTTTTTTAATAGAAATACTTGTATTTAATTTTTTATTTAATTTAATTCAAACTAAATAAAATCCCTATAATTGATTTTATTATTTATATTTTGTGACAATGTTGGATAATGTTGTTAAAAGAAATGAAATTTAAAGTATCACCAAATATTAAAATTTTGATATGTTTTAATGAAACCTAATGTTGAAAATGGCAGATAAGATGCAACATAATATGAAATTTAAACTAAAATAAAATATAAACTAAAATAAACTAAAATAAAATATAAAATGAAATATAAACTTGTCCTAAGAATAATCTAGCTGAATATAAGAATATGATTATAATTCATCATAAATTAACATAAAATAATATATCTATTAAGAAAAAATATTTTATTTATAATATAAATTTTTGATTAAATATATTAAATAATATATTAATAATGAATAGTAGTTTGTATTTTACAAAACAAATCAGACATCTAGTATCATGTCATAATTATGCACATAAAAAATAAAATATATTTGACATATTTTTATTAGAGAAAAAATATAATTATATTAATAATAATTAAATAAATAAAATAATTATAAGGCAATTCAAAAATATATTTTGAAATAAATTTAATTTTGTTAGATAAATATATTTATGATATTTATATTGATTAATTTGGATATTCAGTAATTAGCATAATTAACATAACAAACCATTGAAACATGTGAACTATCTTAACGTATTTTTTGAAGAATTAGTAGTCAAAAACCAACCTCATCCTGAGGAATCTGAGTAGAAGATTTGTATTTCCATGTAGTCTCAAGACCTCCATTCATAGTGGTGAATATTTCCCGCAAATTCATAATCACAGACGGAAAAATTGGAAAAAACCCCATCAAAATAATTATCTTTGTAAGCTAACATTTATATAATCCAGAGGAACTATCTCATTTATGGATGAAAGAAGATTGGTTATAAGAAAATATTAAGAAATTGGAATAAAATTATGAATATTTGGAAAAAATATCATGATAATGAAAAGTGTCAGAGAAAAATAATTAGGGGAAGCATACCAGTAGTTGTTATAGCTAACTTTGAGCATAGTTCTGGACTTTGGTAGTTATGGGTGCAAGGGTCAAAACGTACACATTTTTAAGTGTTGTGGGATACCTTCTTAAAAGATACATTTAAAGTTGCTAATACTTATGCACAAATGCCCCACTAGCCCTGCACTATAGGTACCAATAATGGTACAAAAAGTGGGATAATTATGGTCCAAAAATGCTTAAAAAAAGGGTGGCTAGTGATACTTGTGAAACCCTTGGACTATGGATACCTTAAATGGTGCACAAATGGTCAATTATGGTTCAAAATGCTAAAAAAATGGGTGACTATTGGTACACATGAGCTTTTAGTTTTTTTTTTGTAATTTTTAAAAAATTAATAATTAAAAGATTAGATGTGCAAGAAATGAATGATTATTGGAACATAGACAGTAACTGATGCTCTTCCCCTATATAAATAAATATAATTCTTCTATTTTTATTTATAATTGACTTTTCAATATATTCTATATATTTATAACTATACTTCTAAAACAATTTTATTTGTTTTAAGAATACATGGTTATACTTAGGCCGATGAGGTGCCTCCGTAGGATATTGCTATTGCAAAGGAAGCCTCTGCTGAGTGGGAATCAAAGGTAGATCAGGGGAATTTCAAAGTTCTCTGGAACATGTCAACTTCAAGCTACCTTGATTCTACAGTTTTGTTGGGTTGATTCTTAGGGACCCTGAATAATTCTGTTGAACAGTATGTTTGACACCTTATGATGTTTGACACCATTGTTGCAACCTTAAACCAGTATTAGCATTTAAAATATGCGTCATTGCAAAAACATTTTCTCTTATTGCTGGAATTTCCTTTGCATGCAACTAAATTAAGGCAACATATGAGTTGCTTCCTGTGTTAAAATATTTGATCTGTTATACATTAAAGGGGAATTACAAGAGTTGGAATTAATTAGGTTACAATGAGGGCCTTGGATATTATTGCATGGTGAATTAATAACATAATTTTGAATTTATCAACCATTTTTCAGCATCATCTCACTTTGAAGAAAAGGGTCTCCTTGTAAATCCCCCACGTCTTGAATTTCATAGTAGAGCATTTTATGCAGGTCTAAAACAATCATTGAAGATGTGCCTGGGCAATCAAACCTGGTAGGCACACTGTCGATTGCTTTCTCTTCTTTTATACCCCTTCACTTTAAAAAAAAAAAGAATGCAATAAAAAAATAAAAAAGACAGTTGACAGACTGTCAATGGAGATATAAATCAGACAGACCAGAATAGTAACAACAATATGAACATTACATGATCAATAAGCATTCAATTCTTAAAGAGTCTCATAAATACAATAGACAGACCCAAACTAACAGAGTTATCAGATATAACAGGCATGCGAGCAAGAGTCTCAATGCACATTAATTGATTTATATCCCTGTTTCGTCAAATGGTAAAAGGCTTAAAAAACTCAGATGCCTTTGATGGTAGGTTTGTGACAAGAAATCCAGTCCCAGTATTGAGACATTTATGTCTCTCATACATGAAAATGGTTGTTCGGTTTCTATGATGTATTAAGATGTCTATCATGATATATGAAAGATATGAATATCTGAAGTTTTATTCATCATATACTACAATATTGGATGTCATAAAAACTGGATAACCATTTTCTTTATGATTGATCATTGATATCTCTACTAAAACATCCATTATATATCTAAACACACCTCATACAACATAATGGATATCTTGATACAGACAAATAGATCATTGATGTCTCCACTAAAACATCCATTATGTTATATGAAAGGCATGAATATCTGAAATAATATGCACCAAAGAATTCATATCCCACATACACTATAATAAATATCTTGATACATCAATATAACTGAATAACCATGTCTGCAACTCCTACCATTATAATAACATGTTTTACTAACATATTTATCTTAAAAAAATATTGGAGATTCTTATTAGTCCCGGTCTATTTATAGGTGGATACACATGTTTTGAATTGATCAAACTGGAATCAGTCGTCATAGAAAATTGTGCAACCACAAAATATTTCCACTTTCCTAATGATTAGACACTCTACTTGCAAAATGGAGGGAAAGTACTCAAGTATACACCAACGCCGTCTTTCACGGGCAGGTTTGACACATGTTGGAAATTTGTCTCTTAATTGTTTCTCTGTGCCATTTTTAGATAGCTGTTAAGTGTCATGATAAATGTTTAAAATATACACCACGTGACTGTATATGAAGTGTAATATATTGTAAAAAATATTTGATTTTTTTTGGCTTTGTTATGCTATTCATTATGCACGTTGTTGTTTGGAGAGGCTCTTTTGAAGATTGCTACATCAGTTTGAAATGTTTTGGCTCTATAAGATTTCCCTGTTGGTTTATTCTGAGCACTAGAAATTAGTTTTATAGCTGTGAGATTGCAGTTTCCTTTCGAAGATATAGAGTATTATGCTGGTTTTTATACGTACTATCTTCCAACTATAACAATAGCTTTATGGGGTTTTGAAATTAGTTTGTTAAAACTGATATTTTAGATCTTGGTTCGGCTCTACATGAGAGCCCCAATATCTGGTCAATGGATATTTTCACTTTAGTCTTCATCATCCATAGCATCTAGATCATGGTTTGCAGTAATGGATTCAAGGATCTATTTTCAAATAACTTGTCCCCACTTTGTTCCTAAGCACCTAGCAGAGCTCTTCCTCAAAGGCTATGTCACTAGATCAATTTGGAACATCCATGACAATCTATTAGTCAGCAAGGAGTTAACAAATATTGTCCTAGATTCCCAACTTCTATGACACCATTTATTTGTTAATGTTGAATAAAAATGTTTCCCTTGGTTAAGTTCTAAGATCTAAGTTAGCAAAATAATAAATTTCTTCTTTTAGATCCTTACAAACTGCAGTCAAAGCTATTGTTTGAGAGCTCATGGTAAATAAAAAACTTGAAATGTATTCAAACACAAAAACCCACAAGCTTTGCACCCAATTCAAATGCTTCGATTCTGCAACATGACTCCATATGAACAATTTTCCTCCTTGCTCCAAAGTAGTATTCTTGTGTGAAGTACTTGCATTGTCATCCGATGCCTTCAAATTGTCTGAAGATTCAGCTTTAATGTTGTTGGGAAAGAATTGATCATAGGCATTTGTTTGTCAACAATAGGAGGCAGCGCTAAATTTTGCTTCTTGAGGTTATTAGGTTTTGATTTCCACCTTTACAATCAGATAGGCTCTATGTAAACACTAACAGATTCCTTTTTTCACAGCAAATACAAGTTTCTAGGTCTATACTTTTTTCATTGTTGAGAGGGTGCTTATCTATTGATTTAAAGAAAAATTAAATCCAAAATGACTATCTCTACTGCTGGCAGCCATGCTTTACTTGTGACAGTTCTTGATGTTAATGGCTTTTAGCTAAATCTATCTTGCTAGTTTATCAATTTGTTGTGCTCAACGTTTGACCAGACTAATATAAACAGTTGGCAAGTTGAACAGAATATGCTGTGTACTTAATCTCTTGTAGATAAATTTTTATTTTCAGAAAAGAAAAATAAATACAAATATTTTTTTTTTAAATTTAAATTTTTTTATTACAAATATTTTTGTTAGAGTAATTGGGTCTTTACTTGATTAATTAAACGACATTTGTTTAATTAATTAAGTTCCCCTTTATCTCTTTTACACTTAAGCTAACATTAGGTGCATAATAATTAATTCTTTTATTAATTATTATGTGCAAGCCTAGGGTTTTCCCTTTTAGGGTTTCTTGACCTATTAGAGGTTGAATCTTTTCTTTGTATCATTATTCTATTACACATTTTTGGGAATATAGAGCTCTCATCATTTTGAGCATTTCTTGTGTATTTGGTTTTTTCTCTATTGCTTCCTTGTTTCTCCTTGTAACATGTTTATTCAGCTTGCAGAGGTTATTTGGGCTCTTGTGGTGTTGTATTTCTCAACTCTCACATGGTATCAGAGCTTCAAATCTACAGCTACCTGTTCTTGTTTTGAGTGTTTTTGCATTGGAAGCAAATCTGGGGTTTCAAAAGTTTTTTTTATGCACCTAGGGATAGGCCTTTTTTTCTTTGAGCACTTTGGGCCTAAATGGACCCCACCACCGTGCTCCGAAGGACCAAAAACCCCTATGGTCATATAAAACTTGACTATTTTTGACTTCTGAGCCTCTAGGGGTATTTTTTTGTTCTGTACCAGGTCGTACGACCCTGACACACAGTTTGATAAAAAAAATTTCAATTTTTTTTGCCTTTTTATGGCATGCATGCTGAAATTTGTTTTTTTGAGAAAAAAATTAAAAAATCATCAATCAAAAGTTTTTTTTTTGGCAAATAAGTTTTAAAAAAAACAAAAATTTAATTTGAGGGGTTTACCCCACGGTACGTAGGGTGCCGTGGGCCCCTGGCCTGCAACAGGCGCCACCACCACCGGCCCTGACATAGCGGGCCCCACCATCGTCGGCCCTGCCCGCCGACAGCTCCCCCGCATGCCGGCAGCCTCCCCGCCCGACGACAATTCCCTGCCCACCGGCCCCCGCCCTCCTGCAGCTCCCCTGCCCGCCGGTAGCTTCCTTGCCGGCCTCCGGCCGCCGCCACCACCGCTCCGCCACCACAGCGCCGCTCACGAGCCACCTCCACCCAACCCTGCCACTAGACAACCTCCCTCTTGCCTCTTTTAGGGGTGGTTGGTTTTTTTATCATACTTTAAGCATATAGAGTCATTTTTTCGAAAACCAATAGGTGTCAAAAATTTGGTTCTAAGCCAGACCTCGTTGCGCTGGAATTTTTTTCAACTTTTTTGTTTGACTGTAATTTTTTCCAGTCAAAGTGGGGTTTCTTTTCTGCACTTCCAGGGCCGTAGAATGGGCAAATGGACTCCGTTTTTCAAAAACAAATAGGCATTGGAAAGCTCTCAAAATTCTCTATTTAGATATGTGATCTTGTTTCTCAGATATTTCATCAAGTACATGAGATTTCAGTTTGAAGTTTTTTTGCGTATGCACTACTTCCTTCTCATCAGTATGTACTAGGGTTTGGGTTTACCTTTTGTGGGGGGGTGTTTTTTTCTTAATTTCTACCACTTATATAAAAAATATAGAACACCAAAACTCTCCAAACAAACAAGCTCTTTTGCATCTTCTGTCTATTCTGAAAGATCACATAATAAAAAAATTACAAGCAGGTACATGTGCTGAGTTTCATGGCAGATTTTTCAGTTGAGTTGTTGACATCACACAACTATCACACCTGGAAGCCTCACATCATGAGGCTTCTCTGAGAATGAGGGTTGTGGTCTTGTTTGGATTAGGTTCACCCTCTATTGCAACGTCCTTTTGAGATTCTTCAGCACATAAACAAGATGGATGAGGCCATGGGTTTTCTCTCATTGCATGTTTATGATAGTCTTTTGTTTCACCTTGATGCTTTGCTCACTCCTCGAGATATGTGGTTAAAGTTTGAGACTCTCTTCGGGAGAGTTAATAAGATCCAGACATTACAGATTGAGGCAGAGTTGGTTTCCTTGTCACCTAATTCCTTTCCCACGATTGAGGATTTTTTGAACAAATTCAAGACTACCAGATCTGTTCTGCAGGGGTGTGGAAAGATCAAGACAAACCTAGAGTGCATTCACTTGATCCTTTCAAAGCTTCGAGGTTCCTTTCAAATTTTTGTCTCTGCTTTCTACTCCACCATGGATGGCTTGGGTGCTTATTTTACCATGCCTACCTTTGATGTGTTTTGTGAGCGTTTGTCTCATGAGTAGTCTCACCTTTCTCAACTGGACATGCTCTTAGGGTCCAAGAACAAAGCATTGGTTGCTCAATCCTCTAAGGAGAAGCAAAAGCAGAAACCGAAGCCAAAGAATAATTTTGCAGGTAGTGAGCATTCCTCCAAGCCACCTCCTAAGTCTGATTCTAAACCACCATTTCCTCTGAAACAAGGGAAATCTTCATAGTCTGGTGAGTCTTCCTCCGAGAGTAAGAAGAAATCAGGAGATAGTTGCAATTTTTGTGGCAAGGAAAGACATCCAGTTTCTAGGAGTTGGAAATGATTAGAGGCTTTAGAGGAAGCCATGCAGCAACATCACATCTCCTCACCTCAGACGTCTTCTCCTTCCATAGGGAAAGGTCATGCTCTCACTGCTCGAGCTTTGACCTATGGGTCCACTTGGATTTTAGATTTTGGTGCTTCTCACCATATGAATCACACTTAGAAGTTGGTTACTACTCTTGCCTCTTGTGGTACTTCACAAATTGCAGTGGGTGACTCTATTCAACTTTCAGTCTTGGGTTCAGGCTTTGTCTCTTTGGATGGGGGTACTCTGCAGGATTTTCTGGTTGTTCCTGACATCTCGACGAACCTCCTATCTATTTAGCATATTTTCCATTCTGGCTCTGATAAGACAGTTGAGTTTTCACCACATGATGTGGTTATTCGAGACCTTCATGACTTTGATTTGGTTGTGGCTACTGGGAGTGTTGATACTGCATCTCATCTTTATAGATTTGATGGATTTGAGAGCTCTGCGGGTGCAGGTTCATCTCTTATAGCGCATGCAGATTCAGTGAGTAAGCTTTGGTATGAACGCTTGGGCCATGTCAATTACAGATATCTTCAGCAAATGAGTACACAGGCACTTGTTCTTGGGCACCCACCGATTTCTTGCACTGATGGTGTTTGTCATGGTTGTGTGCTTGGCAAGCATCATAGGGATCCCTTTCCGAAGGGAAAAGCCCCTCGTGCTTTGGCACCTTTGGAGTTGAGTCACAGTGACCTCATGTCATTCCCTACTCTTTTTTGGGGGGCCAAGTATGTACTCACATTTATTGATGATTTCTCCAGATGCACATGGGTGTACTTTCTTAAGTACAAGTTTGATGTCTTTGATTCATTTCGAATCTTCAAGACATTTCTAGAGAAGTAGTCTGGTTGTTCTATTCAGTGGATACATACAGATAATGGGGGGGAGTATGTGAATCGGGCTTTCAGATATTTTTGCACTGAGCATGGTTTACAAAATCAGTTTACTGATCCTTACACCCCTCAGCAGAATGGTGTCGTTGAGAGAAAGAACAAAACTTTACAGGAGATGGCAAATTGTATGATTCAGTCCAAGTCCATGGATTCATCTTTTTGGGCTGAGGCAATCAATTGTGCCAACTACATTCAAAATCAGATGCCTCACAAGGTGATTCAACTTATGACTCCTAAGGAGGCTTGGTCTCATAACAAGCTCGATGTTTCTTTTTTCTGAGTATTTGGCAGTGAGGCATGGGCATTTATTCCTGATGCTTAGAGGAAAGCAATGGAGTGGAAGAACCGACCCCTATTTTTGTTGGCTACTATGAGGATGTTAAGGCATATAGGTTGTTTGATCTTGATTCCACAGAGATCCTATTTTGATGGGATGTTTAGTTTGATGAGTGTCTTCCCATGGTGGATACCCTGTCTCTAGTGTCTACCCCTCTACCTACTCCTCCCACTGCCTCTCTTCAGGATTATTTTTAGGATGATTCAGATGATGCTATAAATGATCCGCCATCCCCACCTCCACTTGCTCCACCTTAGATGCCCAAGTGGGCTCACTTTACTGTTAAGGCAACAGGATCTATGGCTAGTGATCCTTCAAATAGTCATTGCACTCGTTCTCATATTGTGGGTTCTATTCTTTTGAGTCATGCCATTTCACATGATCCTCAAAAGTTTTCAGAGGCAATAGGACACCCTAAGTGGGATTGTGCTATGGATGAGGAGTATTCTTCTTTGATGCAGAATAATACTTGGGATCTCTCTCCTCTTCCTAAGGGCATAAAGATGGTTCGGTGTCAATGGTTGTATCACACCAAGTATGTTGCTGATGGTTTGATTGATAAGTACAAAGCACGTCTTGTTGTGAAGGGTTTCTCGCAGGTTGAGGGTATTGATTACTCTGAGACTTTTGCCCTTGTCGCCAAGATGAACTCTATTTGCTTTGTACTATCCCTTGCAGCTTCTAGGGGATGGCCTGTTTTTCAGATGGATGTGAAGAGTGCTTTCTTGCATGGAGACCTACAAGAGGAAATCTATATGGAGCAGCCTCAGGGATTTGTGCAGGATAGTTCTTTGGTTTGTAGATTTTGGTGTTCATTGTATGGTCTCAAACAGGCCCCTCGGGCTTGGTATGAGAAGATATACTCTTTCTTGCTCTCCATTGGTTTCACATGTTGTCATTACGATCACACAATGCACATTCAACATCTTGAGGGTGAGATCCTGATTCTTGTGCTATATGTTGATGATCTCCTCATCACAGGTAGCTCATCCTCTATGATTCAACATGTTCAGTGAGCTTTGATGGACCAGTTTGAGATGACAGATCTCGGTCTTCTGCACTATTTTCTTGGTCTTCAGGTGATTCAGTCTTCTAATGGGATCTTCATTTACTAGCATAAGTATTCTCTTGACATGCTTCAATGCTTTGGCATGATTGATTGCAAGCTTGCTCCCATTCCTTTTCAGTCAGGGGTTGTTTTGATTACTACTTGCTCCTTTCCTTCAGTAGATTCTACACTTTACAGGCAGTTGGTTGGCAGTTTGTTGTACCTGACACATATTCATCCCGATCTTTCCTTTGTAGTTGGCCTTGTCTCTCGATTCTCCCATGATCCTCATGAGAGTCATTGGCAAGCTACCAAATGTATTTTGCAGTACATTTGGGGCTCTATTTCTCATGGTATTCACTACACATCAGGGGAACCTCACATTGTTGGCTACACTGACTCAGATTGGGTTGGTGATGTCAATGATTTGAATTCTACTTCTGGCTTTGTTTTCTATCTTGGCTCTAGTCCTATCATATGGTCTTTCAAGAAGCAGACTGCTCATGCATTATCATCTACAGAGGATGAGTGTCGAGCTGTTGTGCTCACCAGTCAGGAGATCTTATGGCTTTGATAGTTGATGACTGAGTTTGGTTTTCCTCTTGATAGTCCCACTATTCTTTGGTGTGACAATCAGAGTGCTATTCACCTTTCTGACAACCCGGTAGAGCATCTGCGGATGAAGCAGATTGAGCTTCACATGCATTTCATCCGTCAGTTGAGTCAGGATGGTTCTCTCATTTTGGAGTACATTCCCAGTGCCGAGCAGGTTGCAGACGTCTTCATGGAACCTTTTGCATCACCGTGCTATCTTCAATTGTGCTCTATGCTTGGGGTGAATGAAGTTGTCCTTAGGGGGTCTTTATAAGGCCTTCCTTCCTTCTTGTTTCTTTCAACATGTTCTTTTATCTCTTTTTTGAGAGGAGTTTTTTCCCACTGGGTTTTCTCATTTTTCTCCATTTCATAGAGATTTCATTGTATTTGGGTACCTGATCAAGCCTTGTTGTTGGGACCCATCTTTCTTGCTTCTAGTAGCTGTTCTAGGTTTTAGCTTCTCCCTAAGTCTAGCTTAAGGGGGGTTGTTAGAGTAATCAAATCTTGTTTAATCAATTAAGTTCCCCTTTATCTCTTTTACACTTAAGATAACATTAGGTGCATAATAATTAATTCTTTTATTAATTATTATGTGCAAGCCTAGGGTTTTCCCTTTGAGGGTTTCTTGACCTATTAGAGGTTGAATCTTTTCTTTGTATCATTATTATATTACACATTTTTGGGAATACAAAGCTCTCATCTTTTTGAGCATTTCCTATGTATTTGGTTTTTTCTCTATTGCTTCCTTGTTTCTCCTTGTAATAGGTTTATTCAGCTTGCAGAGATTATTTGGGCTCCTGTGGTGTTGTATTTCTCAACTCTCACTATTTTCATTTATTTCCTTGCAATTGATTGACAATAGTTGTACTTTCCAGTAAAAGGGCACATTATTGATGATGTTTCTAATTCTCAGTTCTACCTATCATCTGGGAAAACGATGACAATAAGCCTATAACCAATAGTAGGGACACACAAGAGGTAAATGACTCTTAGTATCTGAATGCCTTATAATTGAATCTATGGATAAGATGTATAATAAAGTTTGGCAATGGTGTTAATTTTTCTTGTATATGTAAACAACATTTATTATTTTTGATGCTCAGTCCTTCTGCAGATTAGAGTGGGGTTGAGATGCTAAATACTTTCTATAACTTCTTTTCAAAGAAATCGATACTTGATGATTTTATGTTTTATAAAAGTAGGCACAAGAATACCAAGGAGAAGAAGAGAACTCCATACCAGCAAGAGCAACTACAACTAATATTAAAGATTATACCAATTTATCTATACTGGTATGATTTTTTGCTATTATTTAATTTTTTTAATATACTATATTTAATTAGAAACATGTATAAATTTTGTAGATATTAGGTAGATATGGAGAACAACTGAATAGATCTGATGAAGAAGTAAAAGCAAGTGTGTACAGTAAAGCTGGTTGGGATAAAAAATGCTAGATTGTATTCAAAGTTACCCTTAAAATACTATCCTATATCTATCCATCTTGGTTTTTGGGTAGTTTATTCAACTTTCTCATACTATTGTAAACATTAGAACATCTTAAAGTCAAGTAATTTTAGAATAGTTACACTATGTCAACACACTTTCATTGTCATCTAAGTTTGATCACAAATTCCTCTTCTTATCATTCATGTAAATAATGGGAGTCTATTAATCCCTTCTATAAAAGCTTTGTATGTCCAGCTCACTAGATCCTGTTTCAGGACAACTGCACCAATATACCAAACATGAAAGAAGGAAGGATGAGTCTAGATACTTTGACCTAGTATGCCAATTTCAATCACTATTATATTCTCCTACTTTAACTCCAGACCATACCACATTATTAAATTTTCCATTATCTTTTATGGGGAAGTTGCTAGCGCAATGAAATAAATCATATATTGCTATTCCTCTTTTATTAACAACTGCTTCAATACTTGTCAATAATGGCATGAGCCTGAGGAAAACTCTTCTAGCCTATACATTCAAACTATGAAATTATGACACACCAACAATTAGAGAAATTTTTATCAACATTGAAATACTTCCTAAGACCTAAACTTCAAAGTTTGATCCAATAGAGGAGTGACTCTTCCATTAATAGTTTATGGGTTCAACAGCCACCTTTTCACTTTATTGTGAACAACGATAAACAAAAGACTGATAAAAATCCTATGAATCGCTTGGAGAAGTTCTTATAAAAAATGTATCAATCAATTGGAGAAGTTATTAAGAAAATTCTATCAATTCAGAAGTCCTTATAAAAATCCTAATCAATCACTTGCAGAATTTCTTACTTTTGATTGATTAGACTGTGGGACCAATGCTAAACTACTACCTCAAACAAAGATATCTTCCATTGAAAGCAAGTTGTTTAATGAAAAAATCTGATTTGGGCTTGTACAATTATTCTAATGCATTCTAGTCACATATATGGTCCTAGTCATATTATATTGATAGCATGACATAAAGGTCTTCTTTATGTTGAAGCCCAATACTAAGTTTAGGACTACAAATATCTTTCTAGTCACACATTGCGCAATTTAACCTAGCCTATTATGTAGTCCTTCCCTTGTTAAAGCACAACAAGCTTGTATGTTCCAATGTATGATATTTTATAGCGTGTAAAGATAGAACATTATTGGTCTCTATTGGGGTCATTGATTCTTTAATTCTTTAAGAACTTGCTTTCTGGAAACACGAGTAGAATTACAAGTTCAAGATTTTCATACTCCAAGAGTTTGAAAACCTCATTTTTAATATTTTCAATCCTTGATCCATCTGTATTGACAAACAAAACTTTCTCTCACAGAACAACCCTAAGAGATTACCATGAATTTGCTCCGCAACTCTTGTTATATTCATTCTAACCTAAAATCAGCCCTTAGTTCTCATCTCTTTGCTCTCCCAATACAACAAGGCCTTGGATATGATAGTGAGAAAGAAAACATCTATGGAACAACTAATCTATTTTCAGAAGTGAGATGGGAAAAAATTGGTAATAATTATATCGCCATTTAAGAAGAATCTAGTTGAGAAATAAGTTGAAATGATTGTTTAAAATAAAAGTTTGTAAACTATGCACATAAATTATATCAAAGTGAGTTATTACTTAAAATAAAAATTTGAACTTGTGCCTGGAAGTGTTCATCTCATCTATTTTATTAACAAAAAAATTGAAAGAGAGTTCAATTTAAACACCAATTATTGTTTTAAGAATTAATTTTTGAGTATTAATGAATAGTTTGATACTCAAAATTCAACTGAAATTCATAAACAAATCATAAAAATTGTAGCCAATAAACTTATATAAGCCCAAGAAAACCAAAAATAGAGAATAAATACAGAAGAGATTTGACAAAGACAGAATAAATCCAGTAAGAACTTACAAAAGAGATTTGATAAGTTTTAATATGGAAAGCCCAACTACAATACTTATGAAAAAAGATTTTTTTTGTTTCTGAAACAAAAATCCACCGAGATAGCGTACATGAAATAGACTCATTTGCAAGAGAACCGAAAACAAAGAATAAATACATAAGAGATTTGACAAAGACAAAATAAATCCAGTAAGAACTTAGAGAAGAGATTTGATAAGGTGTAATATGGAAAGCCCAACTGAAATACTTCTGAAAAATAAAGTTTTTTTTTTCTAAAACGAAAATCCACCGAGATAGCATACATGAAATAAACTCACCTGCAAATTGTCAAGCTTCTTCGACTGTTGAGTGAGCTACTTCCCAGAGCAAAAAGAAGGAAGGAACAAATAGTCTTTCTTGGAATGAACGACATAAGTGAAAGTGTGTAATAGCTATGTGAAAATCTCAAGCTGGTGGGATGGTCGGTGAATCAAATTGAACTCCCACTTATAGTGAAGTTCAGTTTTTAACGACTCTTAATAAATTGAACTCGGTCCTTATAGTGACAACACTCATTCTCAAGACAAAAGCTGATGTCAAAATAGTCTAGTTTACCTGTATAGTCTGAGACATAACTGTGTAATAACATTGCTTTTATAACGTCTAGTTTAATCATATAATTAGAGCCAAAATATATAATAATAATGCTATCTTATAGCATCTAGTTTAACTGTATAGCTTGAGATAGGTCTAAGAATATAATAAAAAATATTATTTTGTGCTATTTTCTTGTTAATTTTTAATTCATGTGAAATAAGAACAATTTGTGATGTTGAGAATGAATTAGAACATCTATATATATTATTACTTTTAAGATAAGATTGTTTTTTAGCAAGCATTATAGTTCTAATTTTGATTTGCACTTAATAGATAAAAATTTAATATTAAAATAGTTAAATATATTTATTCACTACAATTGTTAAATATAAATTATATTTTTTAATAAATAAAATAAAATATATATATTCACTAATATTATTATATTATTTTAAGAGATAATATTATTAATAGAAAATTTTGATAGTTTAATTAAAAGTTAGATTTTGATGGTTTAATTAAAAGACTCTTCTAAAAAGACAATTATTAGTCCCGCCTATCTATAGGCGGAGACTAATGTTTTCACCTCTTTCAATTAGTTTTGCTTTGGAAACTGTGCTAAATATTTATCTTATAAGTTATTCTATAGTTTGCTGTGATTTATTTATTAATATCAATTTCTCTCTCCATTTTTACATTTTTCTATTGGCTGGTATACTTTTTACTAGGGTTTTTTTGTTTTTCTTTTAATTAAAAAGAGATGACCAATCAAATGTGTCAGGGCAAAAAATTAGATGAATTCCTAATCTCTTATAGAAAATTTTAACTGTACACCATAAATTGACAACATTGGACATATGCATTTACGAGTCTTTCATTTTAAGTTTTCTCACCGCCTTTGCTTCCAGTAATATTGTTTTTTATGATTTCATGTAGTATGTAAAATTATTTTCCATGTGATTGTTTACGAACATGTGCTTAAGGCTGAAGTAAAAGAGATATTCAGTACTATATTGAAGGATAACTGAATTTTAATAATAGTCAAATATTTAACCATATTGAAAATAAATTTCCCAAAAAAAAATACTGCCCTATTAAAAAAATTTCCCTTAAAAATACATTTCAATCATTTATAAAGTAAAAATTCCTTTACCATTAGACTTCAATTTTATTTTATATTTTTACAAATTATTAAATTTAATTAAATTATATATTATGTTAAAAATAAAAAAACATTTTTATATTAATTATAATTTTTTAACTTTTATTAAAATAATTTTAAAATTGTAGAATTTTTTTTTAAATTTTTTATATTAATTCTTCTTATAATTTTGTGAGAAATTCAAAGTAGTTAAAAACATTTAATGAATTGATATGGAAAGTTCATAATTTCTTAAAGTCTTTATTTCATTCATCACATTTATTTGAAAGATAGTTCTTAATGTTTTTTACTATTATTTTCAAAAAAGTATATAATTATTTCACTTTTACTTGTCCAAATTTATCTTCTATTATTGAACAAGTTGATGTGTAAAAATTGCCATCAAAGCGAGAATATTAGAAACAAATACCCTTTGAATAGAATTAGTACCACGAATACAAATGTCAAACAAATCATTACTTATATTTCTCACAAATTACTATATGATATTTCTTTATAATACAAAATTTATTTATCATTAATAAAAAATTGAACTTTATTAACAAATTTAACATACACAACAACATTTTTATATAGTTTTTAACAAATATAAGATATTGACAAATCCACCAAACATTATAACATTAGTTTCATTTTGTCTAACATATAGACATAATCTTAATACCTTTCAACACTAATGATATTAACTATATTAAATAATTTAGATAAAAAAAGTTAGAAAATTGAAATAGAAATATTAAATAATTTTAGTTTGTTTTCATTATCATTGATTTTAAATTTTGATCTTCTATTAATTCAATTTTTTGTATTAATTTAAGTAGCATTAAAAATTTAAATTATTATTATATTTTTTAAAAACTAATATTAATTATTATATATTTTTTAATAAAACGTTGATTATAAAATTTAGAAAAACTTAAATAATATTTGAGATTATCTAAACAAAATTATTTTTTTAAAACCTTGTTAATATGTTTCTTTGTATTTTTAGCTTTTTTATTATGATTTTACTTGTAATTTTTAATGTAAAAGTTAAAATTTAAATGTATCAACTTTAATATAGTTTATTTTATTTTTAATTTTTTACTTGAATGACAGTTTTCATTTTTAAAATTTAATTTATTTAAGAATTTAACTGTATTTATGTTCAATTTTATAATAAAAAATTATTTGTTAATATTGAATTTATCTTTTGATTAATGTTATTATTGTTTATAATATCAATAATGTATATTCTTATATTTTTCAAAATTTAATTTTTTATTATGAAATATAATTTTGTTAACAGTATAATATTATAAAATAAAATAAAATGATATAAACATACTCCATTTTTAGTCCCTGCCTTAAGCAGGGAACTAATGTTTTCATCTCCAACATTAGTATGCTTTGATAACTATGCAAAATGAAAAATTTAATCTTATATCAAAGTTTCATTTTTGTTCTTATTAAACTATTTTAAAAATTATTAATTTTTTGATTTGTCATTGGCAGAATGTTAAAATGGTAAACCATTATCTGGTCAAATCAAGAATGTTAAAATGGTAAACCATTATCTGTCATCTATTAGTTTTTCAAACTTGTTAAATGAATGATGATAATTTTATTAATGTTATTTTCTTTGAGCGAATCTTTTGCAACTAAAATTAAAATGTTTTTATCGCATTCTTTCCTTGATATTATGCATAACTTTTTCCTTAAAAAGTTATGGGTGCAATAAAGGAAACTAAATTTAAGACTATTTAGCTAGTATTTGTATGAGAGTGGAATTGTATTATTTAAATATTATGAAAATATTTATTATTTAAGAAATATATGATTCAATTATTTAAAAATAATAATTTCTTTATTTTAAAAAATGATTTACAAATGTATAAGTAGAATTTCATCAAAATGTTTGTATTTAATCTAGAAATCTAATGTTCTGAAAATTTAAAAAAGAAAAGGTAAGGTTTTTTTATTGTTTTTTTAATATTTTGGTTAAGTAAATAAATATAATGAATTAAAAAATAAGTAATTTAGAAATAAATGTTTGCATAGATAATTGAAAAATAAAAATAAATAAACGAGGAGATAGATATACTTAGCTTTAGAATTAAAGATGAAAATTTTATATTAGTTCTTTGTTATCAATTTACTATTGCTAGATAAACAACTACTTAATTGTTCTCAACACTTCACTCATTGCTAGCATGTTTTTAGCTAAAGGCAGGGACTCATGTTGTTTCACAGCTCTTGTTATTATTCTTTTCATTCTAAATAGTTATTATAATTATTGTTTTCACTCCACGTGCAGAGCCGAAATCGAGACCATAAATATTATACGAATACTCCATAATATTCAGAATGGTAAGTAAGGTTGTACATGCACGACTATGATTGTGAGATGTAGCTAGGTGCTTAACTTTGCGATTTTCCAACAACTAAAAACATAAAAAAATAAACATTGAAGAACGTTTTATTTGAATTTTGTATGTTTATGTTTTTCCATTCTGTAAATTTATAATTTTTATAAATTATTTCTCTCATTAAATTATATATAATTTTTATTTTAAACAATCAGTTAACATATTTAGTTTAATTAAAAAAATATGTTAGTCTATTTATTTTAATTTTTTTTCATGTTTCTTCATATTCATTTAATTTAGGTTGTGTAGGTAAGAGATATCACCATCAAAAACCTCAATGGAAAGAAAAAAAAAAAAACGAAGACTCATGGCAAGAAGCACTAAACCAAGCAGCAAAAAAGACAAGGAAGGAGCAAAAACATGAAGAAAAGGAGAGGAGACAAGAAGAACTCGTTATCCAAAGGGAGGAAGATTCAAATAAGAAAGTACATCATGTACAAGAACCTAATCAAACCAAGGCCGAGCCACGACCTAAGGAAATTGGTACTCAAAGAAAGGAAATGGTGTATGAACAAATTCAAATAGTACATGCAAGCACCGATCCCAAATAAGAAAAAGCTACCAAACTTGTGTCAATTATCATTGATTTTTTCTCATCGTACAACATACTTGTTAGATTCAGTGAAGCTACCTGGGATAGCGATTCTAAAATAGATTCCAATGAGTATGAGTGGGACACCTATTTTGATGTTACTGAAGATATTGAGGTGAATACAATCCACGCATACACACCCATTTCTCATGAGGGACAAGGCTCAAGATATCGATCATTTGAATTCGGACCACACCATATCTATGAGGCTAGTGAGAACGAGCAACGACAATACGATCAAGGCAATGTTGAGGAGAGTACCATTGAAGACCTCAAGAATATCATAGACCTCACCAATATCCCAAATAAATATGACGATGTCTCCATCATGACACTTACAACAGCTAATCTTAACCCGCCAAATGACTCCTTACTGCTCATATATCCTGACCTCATAGACTGAGAAGAACCCGAACATCATAATATACCAATATTCCCAAACAATGAGTCAATTTTCCAATAACTGTGCTCAGTCAACCCAGAATGATGCTCGACCAGTGAACCACATAACGATATCTGCAATTAGGGGAGTGCCAAGTCTCTAAGTCGCAAAAACAAAAAAAAAAAAATATAAAGGACGTATCTGAAGATGAAAAGATTTTTGAGGCACCTAAAGATGGGAGACTTGACACTCTTCTTGAACATTACCAGGAGAGATCACCAATCTTGATTGAGCCAGTTCAATCAATAAATATTGGCACTGGAGTGGCAGCCAAAACCATACACCTGGCAGAATCACTCACAGAAAAAGAAAAATCAGATTTTGTTAAATTCTACGTGGAGAAGCAAATCAATTTTTCTTACTCTTATGCTAACATTCCAGGGGTAGATCCAAATCTAATCATGCATCAATTTTCCATCACTCCTGGAGTTAAACGTGTCAAACAAAAATTAAGGAAGATGAATCCACATGTGGCATTATTAGTCAAAGCAAAATTGAAGAAGTAATTAGATGTCAGATTCAACTGACCTATAGACTATGCCGAATGGATCTCAAACATTCTACCAGTTTCTAAACCGAATAAAATCATAAGGATTTGTACATACTTCAAAGACCTCAAGAAGGCATGTCCAAAAGATGACATTCATTTTCCAAGGATCGACACCATTGTTGATCTAATAGTAGGGCACATAATGCTATCACGCATGGATGGTTTTTCGGGCTAGAACCAAATTAAGATAGCTCTAGAGATCAAGATAAAATTGTATTCACATGTCCATGGGGAACATATTGCTGGAATGTCATGCCTTTTGGCTTGAAAAATGCTGGTGCAACTTATCAGAGAGCCATGACAACAATTTTACACGACATGATGCATACTTTCATGGAGGATTATGTAGATGATTTTCTAGCTAAATCATTCACAAGAGCTGAACACCTGGACATCCTAGATAAAATCTTTCAACAATTGGATAAATTAAATGTCAGATTAAACCCTAAGAAGTGTGTCTTCGGGGTCACATCCATCAAAATTTTGAGCTACATTGTATCAGAAAAGGGCATGGAAGTGGATCCAGCAAAGGTTCAAGCTATCATGGATATGCCACCTCCTAAATACATTAACCATCTACGATCTTTGTAGGGCACACTACAATCCATCAACCAATTTATTGCTTAGTTAGAAGATAAATGTCTTCCATTCAATCATCTTCTTCATAAGAATATACCTTTCAGATGGGAAGACAAATGTGAAGAATCATTCCACCAGCTCAAACAATATTTGATGAATCAACCAGTTTTGGTACCACTGATAGAAGGAAAGCCACTCATCCTCTATATATCAACAACATAAGTATCATTGGGGGCTCTTCTAGCACAAGAAGATCCAATAGGAAAAGAAAGGGCTATCTATTACATCAACAAGACTTTGAATGGATATGAACTCAATTATATATTCATCGAAAAGGCTTGCTTGGCAGCGGTGTTTGCTTCTCAAAAGTTCTACCACTATATGTTAGCCCACACAATCAAACTGGTAGCAAAGATTGATCCTCCCAAATATCTACTCAGCAAGGTTGCTTTCCCAAGAAGATTAGCTAAATGGGTCATGATCCTAAGTGAGTTCGACGTTCAGTACATAAAACGACGTGATGTCAAAGGACCAACAATTGTAGATCAACTGGCAGAAGCACCACTACCAGACCAACACCCACTAGAGGTGAAATTTCTAGATATGGATGTACTTACTATCACACTGAAGCAATGAACCCTATATGGACCAGGTGTTGTAATCTTGTTCGTCACTCCAGAAGGTTACAGAATTCTAAGATCTTACAGACTAATGTTTTCATGCACCAACAATATTGCTAAATACGAAGCCCTAGTAATAGGAATCAAAGTAGCTATAGAATGGAGAATCGCAGAATTAAGAATCTATGGGGATTCTAAATTAGTTATCAATCAGATTAATGATGACTATTAGACGAAAGATGATAAGCTAATGCCTTACAGGAGAATGGTGGATGACTTCAAAAATTACTTTGTGCACATCATCTTTGAGCAGATTCCAAGATTGGAAAATAGAGTTGCTGATGCAATGGACACTATCACCTCCCTTCAACAAATTCCAGATAAATAGAATCGTTATGAATTCTTGGTGGAGAAAATTGTTTTCCCTAGCCTATGACAATACCCTCTCACCCGACCTATTTCATAACAAAAAAATAAAGCTTCATCCGAAAAGCCACCTACTATACCTTAACCGCTGACACACTTTACCGTCAAGGTCTAGATGGTACTCTTCTTCCATGCCTCAATCATAACGAATTTGACTCTGCCTTACATGAGCTTCACAAAGGTATTTGTGGTACACATTTAAGTGGTCCTACTCTTTCCAAGAAACTTCTGGGAATGGGATATTACTGGCCAACAATGGAAAGAGAGTCCTATCAATTTGCTAGGAAATGTCCTAAATACCAAATTCATGTTAACCTCATACATGCACCAACACAGGAGCTGCAACCATTCACCACATCTTGTCCTTTCCGTCAATGGGACTTGATCGAGTGGGAAAGATTCATCCTTCCTCTTCAAATAGACATAAGTTCATTATCACCACCATAGAATACTTTACCAATTGGATCAAAGTAGTCCCAATGACCACCATGACTGGAAAGAAGATCTCATCATTCATCCTCAACTATCTCATTTGCAGATATGGCATTCCTAATTCCATCATCATAGATAATGGATGCCTTTTCAAGAATCAAGATGTGCAAGAGCTATGTGAATGATTCAAAATCCAACATTGCTTTTCCACACCATACTACCCACAAGGGAATGGCCAAGAAGAAGCATCAAACAAAACAATCCTAAAAATCCTCAAGAAAACAGTGAACGATGTTGGAAAGGATTGGCATGTAGAACTCAATCCTACACTTTGGGCCTACAGAACGAGTATCTACACACCTACAAGGGCTACACCATATTCATTGGTGTATGGTTCAGAAGCAATTCTTCCTCTTCAGGTAGAAATACCATCTCTTTGAGTATCTTTGAGGGGCCTCATAGAAGATGAGGAATATCGAGTGATCAGGTTGCAGGAACTAGAGCTTCTTGATGAAAAATGACAACATTCGTATAACCATCTCAAGGCATATCAACAACGAATATGAAGAAGCTATAATCACAAAGTCATCCCAAAGGCTTTCAAAATTGGTGATCTAGTCCTAAAATAAAATCCCATAAATCAACAAGACCTAGAGAAGAAAGGGAAGTTTGAGCCCAACTGGTTGGGACCATTTGTGATCATATCAACCTATGGATCAGGAGCATATCAGTTGTCAACTTCAAAAGGGGACGTGCTCAACAAATCAACCAACAACATCCATTTGAAGAAATTATACACTTGAGTTGTCTAATGCACAAATCAAGCAAAAAAGGAAAAAAGAAAAAAAAGTATAAAAAATCGTCACTAAGGTGAAAACCTGGTAAACAGGGCCTTGTGACACAAAAAAATAAAAAATCAGAAAAATACAAAAAAAAATGAAAAAACAAATTAAAAAAGTGCAATAAAAACAAATGGTAAGAACTTGGCAACAAGTGCCACTTGTAAGAGAACGACTCCTACATTTATTGGTAGTTGTATCATATCCTTAATCTATTTGATCCAAAGCCCATAGCCATCGCAGAACACTTATACATGCAACATTATCCTGGACATACTTAGCGTAGTCACTATCCTTGATTATCTAAACAGTTATCCATATCATATCCCACCATGGCTTGGTGATCAATTTATATTCCACATTGACAAGTGTCCATAACTAGGGGCAGAATTCATCTCGCTTTAACATTCAGACAACAAACAAGGATCACAACATACTAAGGAAACCAATGTCAAACCTGCTTATCGAAAAAGAAAACATGATCATTATCCAACTACAAATGCAATACACACACAATGGATGATACATCTAGAATTATGATTTGTTTACATTTGGCATAAAGTTTTGACTATTTGTATCTTGACTTCTGAATCATTAGATCACTTGAGCTACTCAAGGATGCAGTGAGCTAGAGAAGCAATGAAGGAATCTAATATTTTCTTTGGTTTTTTGTCTGTGAGGTGATCATTCATATGGTGAAAATTTGTCTCAATACATGATTGGAAATATATCATTGAAGACATTTTCCATTTTGTACATAAAAATGGTTAATTCTTGTCTATTTTACACAAGCAACACTCAGGTCATCTTGAGTCAAATTATACCTCGACGCTTGTTTCATTTTGCAATATCAAAAATCATGTAAGTTATACTCAAGTCATCATGGTTTAATTATATCATGATGCTTGTATTAACTTTCAACATATCAAAAGCTCAATAATGACAAAAGGATCACAAACAAGTGACTAACAGGAATGACAATGACATAATTAAAGTGATCATTTAGTTGTATTTATATAAAATTAGTTGCATACAATTGCAGTAGGTTGGATATCACCTTAAACTTGCATTAAGTTGCATATCATTTTAATCTTGCATTATTATCATTTCATTATCATTATCATCTACATCTCATTTTAAAGATACATCTCACATCATAAAATTCAGATAACATCACATCTCATATCAAAGTAAACACCATACATATCAATAACATAGCAATGCATCATCGCATTATCAACCATTCCATCACAAACCATGCATTCACATCATCATGTAATAATGAACATTAAGAGATCAAGAACATCATTATTATCTGAGCATCTAAATCATCCTCATAGTATCATCATATCAAATCATGTGCATCATAAATCAATCATCATCAATAACACATCACATGTGAATCAAAGAAAATCAATGCTATATATCATATATATCTCGCAAAACCGTGAAAATGTACAATGAGTATCATGTCTATCAGTACAACAAAGGTGATCAATACAACAAAGCAGGTCTCTCAAGTGTGACTATATCCTGAGGCAGAAGGTCTAGCAACAGATGTCCTAGCTCCTAGATCTCCACCAGATGGATCACGTTGTGTCGACCCCATAATGCCTCTGCTCTCCATCCTTGAATGACTATGTCCAGATCGAGTGGACGCCACTGCAATGTAGCTAGGAGCTCTATGCTCTCAAGGGACCATATCCTTGTACAAATGCCTATAATACTTGACCTCCTTGGATGAGTACTGTATCACCGTCAATGTGTCCCAGAGTAGGGTGCTTGCAGTGGCTCTATCTAACTTGTTAGCAAGGGCCTCTGCTCGGCCCTGATGCTCTATTGTTGTATCCCTTTCTTCTTGCAGCTGCACAATTTGTCATTGTTGTGCTAGCACTTGTGCTTATAGCTGTTGAACTGAGACCTGTAGCACCCTAATCTGAGCATCCTGCTTGGTGGGTCGGCACCCTAATATGAACATATACCTGTGTCGTGGTCCTAGCTGCACCTGTCTCTATTCAAGGCACTGGTGGAGGCAGAACGTTGGATCTCCTCCTCTGGGCGGGTCATCTACCACCCTCTGTATCACCCTCTATCCCTCCCACAACATTTAACATCACACCTATCCCCACACCCCCACTCCCACCAAGCACAAGACCACCTCTGCCACCACCTCCACCACCCCCTCCACCTCCATCTCCTCCCTCCTCTCCTTCATCCTCATCTCTTCGCCTAGGACCCCCTCACCTCCTCCTCATCATCAAAAGTTGGTAACAACTTGGATGGATCAGATATACGAGCCATTGCATGTACCATGAAGTAAGCTGAGAACTCCTCTATCATCCCAGCATCCACTATGGTGAAAATTTGTCTTGAGACATGATTGGAAACATATCATTGAAGACATTTTCTATTTTGCACATAAAAATGGTTAACTCTTGTATGTTTTACACAAGCAACACTTGGGTCGTCTTGAGTCAAATTATACCTCGATGCTTATGTCATTTTGCAATATCAAAAATCATGTAAGTTATACTCAGGTCATCATGGTTTAATTATATCATGATGCTTGTATTAAATTTCAACATATCAAAAGCTCAATGATGACAAAAGGAGCACAAACAAGTGACTAACAGGAATGACAATGACATAATTAAAGTGATCATTTAGTTACATTTATATAAAATTAGTTGCATACAATTGTAGTAGGTTGGATATCATCTTAAACTTGCATTAAGTTGCATATCATTTTAATCTTGCATTAGTATCATTTCATTATCATTATCATCTGCATCTCATTTTAAAGATACATCTCACATCATAACATTTAGATAACATCACGTCTCATATCAAAGTAAACACCATACATATCAATAACATAGCAATGCATCATCGCATTATCAACCATTCCATCACAAACCATGCATTCACATCATCATGTAATAATCAACATTAAGAGATCAAGAACATCATTATTATCTGAGCATCTAAATCATCCTCATAGTATCATCATATCAAATCATGTGCATCATAAATCAATCATCATCTATAACACATCACATGTGGATCAAATAAAATCAATTCTATATATCATATATATCTCACAAAACTATCAAAATGTACAATGAGTATCATGTCTATCAGTAAAACAAAGGTGATCAATACAACAAAGCAGGTCTCTCAAGTGTGACTATCTCATGAGGTAGAAGGTCTAGCAACAGATTTCCTAGCTCCCAGATCTCCACCAGATGGATCATGTCGTACCGACCCCATAATGCCTCTGCCCTCCATCCTCGAATGACTATGTCCAGATCGAGTGGACGCCACTGCAACGTAGCTAGGAGCTCTATGCTCTCAAGGGACCATATCCTCGTACAAATGCCTATAATACTCAACCTCCTTGGCCGAGTACTGTATCACCATCAGTGTGTCCCAGAGCGAGGTGCTTGCAGTGGCTCTATCTAACCTATCAGCAAGGGCCTCTGCTTAGCCCTGACACTTTATTGTTGTATCCCTTTCTTCCTGCAGCTGTACAATCTGTCATTGTTGTGCTAGCACTTGTGCTTATAGCTGTTGAACTGAGACCTATAGCACCCTAATCTAAGCATCCTGCTTGGTGGGTCGGCACCCTAATTTGAACAGGTACCCATGTCATGGTCCTAGCTGCACCTATCTCTATCTGAGGCACTGGTGGAGGCAGAACGTCAGATCTCCTCCTCTAGGCGGGTCACCTACCATCCTCCGTATCACCCTCTATCCCTCCCACAACATCTAACATTGCACCCATCCCCACACCCCCACTCCCACCAAGCACAAGACCACCTCTGCCACCACCCCCTCCACCTCCATCTCCTCTCTCTGCCTAGGACCCCCTCACCTCTTCCTCATCATCAAAAGCTGGTAACTACTCGAACGGATCAGATATACAAGCCATTGCATGTACCATGAAGTAAGCTGAGAACTCCTCTGTCATCCCAGCATCCACTATGGTGAAAATTTGTCTTGAGACATGATTGGAAACATATTATTGAAGACATTTTCTATTTTGCACATAAAAATGGTTAACTCTTGTCTATTTTACACAAGCAACACTCAGGTCGTCTTGAGTCAAATTATATCTCGACGCTTGTGTCATGTTGCAATATCAAAAATCATGTAAGTTATACTCAAGTCATCATGGTTTAATTATATCATGATGCTTGTATTTACTGTCAACATATCAAAAGCTCAATGATGACAAAAGGAGCACAAACAAGTGAATAACAGGAATGACCACGACATAATTAAAGTGATCATTTAGTTGCATTTATATAAAATTAGTTGCATACAATTGTAGTAGGTTGGATATCATCTTAAACTTGCATTAAGTTGCATGTCATTTTAATCTTGCATTAGTATCATTTCATTATATTATCATCTACATCTCAGATCATAACATTCAGATAACATCACATCTCATACCAAAGTAAACACCATACATATCAATAACATAGCAATGCATCGTCACATTATCAACCATTCCATCACCAACCATGCATTCACATCATCATGTAATAATCAACATTAAGAGATCAAGAACATCTTTATTATCTGAGCATCTAAATCATCCTCATAGTATCATCATATCAAATCATGTGCATCATAAATCAATCATCATCTATAACACATCACATGTGGATCAAAGAAAATAAATGCTATATATCATATATATCTCCCAAAACTATCAAAATGTACAATGAGTATCATGTCTATCAGTAAAACAAAGGTGACCAATACAATAAAGCAGGTCTCTCAAGTGTGACTATCTCATGAGGCATAAGCTAGAGCAACAGATCTCCTAGTTCCCAAATCTCCACCAGATGGATCACGTCGTGCCGACCCCATAATGCCTCTTCCCTCCATCCTCGAATGACTATGTCCAGATCGAGTGGATGCCACTGCAACGTAGCTAGGAGATCTATGCTCTCAAGGGACCATATCCTCATACAAACGCCTATAATACTCGACCTCCTTGGTCGAGTACTGTATCTCCCTCAGTGTGTCCCAGAGTGGGGCGCCTGTGGTGGCTCTATCTAACCTGTTAGCAAGGGCCTCTTCTCGGCCCTGACGCTCTATTGTTGTATCCTTTTCTTCCTGCAGCTACACAATTTGTCATTGTTGTGCTATCACTTGTGCTTGCAACTATTGAACTGAGACCTGTAGCACCCTAATATGAGCATCCTATTGGTGGGTTGACACCCTAATCTGAACAGGTACCTGTGACGTGGTCCTAGATGCACCTGTCTCTGTCTAAGGCGTTGGTGGAGGTAGAACGTCGGATCTCCTCCTCTGGGCGGGTCACCTACCACCCTTTGTATCACCCTCTATCCCTCTCACAACATCTAACACCGCACCTATCCTCACACCCCACTCCCACCAAGCACAAGACCAGCTCTACCACCACCTCCACCACCCCCTCCACCTCCATCTCCTCCCTCCTCTCCTTCATCCTCCTCTCTCCACCTAGGACCCCCTCACCTCCTCCTCATCATCAAAAGCTGGTAACAACTCTGACGGATCATATATACAAGCCACTGCATGTACCATGAAGTAAGCTGAGAACTCCTCTATCATCCCAACATCCACTATGGTGAAAATTTGTCTTGATACATGATTGGAAACATATCATTGAAGACATTTTCCATTTTGCACATAAAAATGGTTAACTCTTGTATGTTTTACGCAAGCAACACTCGGGTCATCTTGAGTCAAATTATACCTCGATACTTGTGTCATCTTGCAATATCAAAAATCATGTAAGCTATACTCAGGTCATCATGGTTTAATTATATCATGATGCTTGTATTAACTTTCAACATATCCAAAGCTCAATGATGACAAAAGGAGCACAAACAAGTGACTAACAGGAATGGAAACAACATAATTAAAGTGATCATTTAGTTGCATTTATATAAAATTAGTTGCATACAATTGCAGTAGGCTGGATATCATCTTAAACTTGCATTAAGTTGCATATAATTATAATCTTGCATTAGTATCATTTCATTATCATTATCATCTACATCTCATTTTAAAGATACATCTCACATCATAACATTCAGATAACATCATATCTCATATCAAAGTAAACACCATACATATCAATAACATAGCAATGCATCATTTCATTATCAACCATTCCATCACAAACCATGCATTAACATCATCATGTAATAATCAACATTAAGAGATCAAGAACATCATTATTATTTGAGCATCTAAATCATCCTCATAGTATCATAATATCAAATCATGCACATCATAAATCAATCATCATCAATAACACATCACATGTGGATCAAAGAAAATCAATGCTATATATCATATATATATCGCAAAACTGTCAAAATTTACAATGAGTATCATGTCTATCAGTACAACAAAGTTGAATACAACAAAGCAGGTCTCTCAAGTGTGACTATCTCCTAAGGCAGAAGGTCTAGTAACAGATGTCCTAGCTCCCAGATCTCCACCAGATGGATCACGTTGTGTCGACCCATAATGCCTCTTCTCTTCGTCCTCGAATGACTATGTCCAGATCGAGTGGACGCCACTGCAACGTAGCTAGGAGCTCTATGCTCTCAAGAGACCATATCCTCGTACAAATGCCTATAATACTCGACCTCCTTGGCTGAGTACTATATCTCCCTCAGTGTGTCCTAGAGCGGGGTGCCTGCGGTGGCTCTATCTAACCTGTTAGCAAGGGCCTTTGCTTGACCCTGACACTCCATTGTTGTATCCCTTTCTTCCTGCAACTGCACAATCTATCATTGTTGTGCTAGCACTTGTACTTGCAACTGTTGAACTGAGACCTGTAGCACCCTAATTTGAGCATCCTACTGGTGGGCCGACACCCTAATCTGAATAGGTACCTGTGTCATGGTCCTAGCTACACTTGTCTCTATCTGAGGCACTGGTGGAGGTAGAACATTGGATCTCCTCCTCTAGGCGGGTCACCTACCACCCTCCGTATCACCCTCTATCCCTCCCACAACATCTAACACCACACCTATCCCCACACCCCCACTCCCACCAAGCACAAGACCACCTCTGCCACCACCTCCACCACCCCCTCCACCTCCATCTCCTCCCTCCTCTCCTTCATCCTCCTCTCTTCGCCTAGGACCCCCTCACCTCCTCCTCATCATTAAAAGATGGTAACAACTCTGACAGATCAAATATACGAGCTACTGCATGTACCATGAAGTAAGCTGAGAACTCCTTTGTCATCCTAACATCCACTACCCTTACCCCATAATCCTAGATCGGTCCTACCAGTGTCATGTACTAATGCATGATTGGTGCACTATCTAGGGTAGGCCCCCACTCCGACACATCCTGTCACCGACGAGCATACAAATAGGCTCCCTATGGCATCCCCTGTTGTCTACCGTACTACCAATGAACGTGACTATGTAGGAATTTCTTGATAATAAAGGGCGTCTGTCCAATGAGGTACCTATACATATATACATAGGGCATCTCTAACCCGTCCTGAGCTCACACCTCACAATCCATATATGGTCTCCAGATGACCATATCGATATCATCTAAAACCCTACACTAGTGCTCTAGTTTGCCCAGCTTAAGCTGGACAACTACACCTGTACAAGCATATGCATATGCACAGCCAAGTGGCCTATCTCTGTTTGCAAGCGGTCTAAACACTGGTATATGCTCCTAGACCCACACCTATAATAAAGTCACCCCGACTGATAGACTAGTGTATCCTAGATATAATACCTAGTGGAGCTCTCTGTATAGGTGGGCCAACATACAAGACCCCCATGCAAACTTGCGTCACCATCTCCTCCAGAACCATTCCCCATCCAATGAGATAGTCCCTTCGATCTACGGTCGGGACAAAGGAAACCACCGATGAAACCTACTAGTACTGATGATAGAGGAGCGTAACCCAAATCCAAAAACTCCTGCCAAGGGATCTCCTAGCCACTAATCTAATCATCATGCAATACCCACCAGAGAGCCTCTATGCCACCCTCCTCGATCTGCTCATATTGTAGAAAATCTACTACCAGAAGAATCTACAAAATCCGATAACAGTCCTCTGATGTAACTGTCATCTCATCGATCGCCAAATGAAAGGTGTTCATATAAGTATGCCACCTCTTGGCCAATGCTATCAACAAACCCTAGTTAATGGTATATAGGAGCATGTCTAGTAAGGATGATAAACCACATCTCTCAGTCACATCTTGATCAGCCTGTGATAGGTGCAGGATAAGTATCCATGACTTTGGGAATCACTCCCGAGACTATAGCAAACGAAGATCCACCTGCAAATCGCAAACATATCCACCATCAGTTCTCGATTCGATCAAATCTATTAAAAAAAACAACTTAAAAAGAGAATCATATCAGATACACATCATAAACATATCAACATCATATCAGTGAACCATATCAAAGCATCATATCAAGAATCATTCAATCAATCAAGGACCATATCGAAACACAACATTATATCACCGAAATCAATCAAAGTACCATATCGAAGAATTCCATATCAACATTATTTTAGTGAAAAAAATAAGCGACTCATATCGAATAATGATCCATATTGACAACTTGACCCATATCGAAAAGCAACTCATATCGAACAATGATCCATATCAAAAACTTTACCCATATCAAAAAGCAACTCATATCGAACAATTATCCATATTGATAACTTGACCCATATCAAAAAGCAACTCATATCAAACAATGATCCATATCGATAACTTGACCCATATCGAACAAATGACTCATATTAAAGCAATTCCTCGACAACTTGACCCATATCGCAAAACTTGACCCATATCAAACACAGACTCATCGAAATCCAACAACATATCAGAATCAGGCATCATAATGAAAATAGGACTCACATCGAATCACGACCCCTATCAGACAACCAATTGACCCATACCAACATCTACACAAGCTATCTAATCCATTGGATTCATGACGCATTTTCAAACACAAAATTTTCCAACTTTTTTGCCTTACGTGCTAAAACAGATCTCCGACGTGCTAAACTACCTTTTAAGCACTAAAATTTTACACGAATGTACTACAAAATGATCTCGACATGCTATTTTCTCATTAAGCGCTAAAACAGAGCTTCTACACGCTATACTAGTCACCCTACGCGTTAATATACCCTATGAGCTACCTTACCTACCCGATGCGTTGCTAAGTGCACCCGATGTGCTAAATCACCGCGATGCACTATTTTACACCCCCCCTCCCCCCCACACACTAACTTTTGACTGCCATACACTAAACCTAACCTAGGGTTTTCTACGTGCTAAGCTTTGTTTCATATGTGCTAAACTATGGACCCTACGTGCTAAAATGACAAAATCCGACAAAAAAAAAGTGACAAAAATCAATGAAATTAATCACAAAAAAGACAAGGATTTTGGCCACTTACTGGTGGGTCATATGCAGTGGGTCAGTGGTATCCCCTGACATGTTCAAATCAGTGAGAGGAGTATGAAATCGACATCATGGTCAGAGCTCCGAATGTCACAATCAGAAGAAGACAAGTGTGCAAATGATTTTTCAAAATCACTTTTTACCTTTTAATAGGGTAAATCAAAGGGTTAATAAGTGTGAAATGTATTTTACTACCACTTTTTCATTATTAACCTTATCAACATCTTTTTTTCGAGAGATGAATCAATAATGTATATCCAACGCAGTCAATATTCTCATATCGCAATCAATTTAAAACTATCATAAAATTGATAAATTCTCACCCAGACCCTTGATTCATCTCTTGAGGGGGCATCATCAATATTGTTCATCAAATCTACATCTGGGGCATCATATCGAACATTTTGGTGCTCAACATCATATCGATTAAATTTTGGTAAGCATATCCAGCGATTTTCTTTGAATCAACATGTGCACACACGCCACTTCAAGGAGGGGCAAAATGTAGACGTATAAATCTGACCACTTTCTTAAATAAATATTTAATATTTATTTTAACCCTATCCCCTTATTAATTAAATCTTATTTAATTAATTTCTTCATTTTCATCTATTTGATTAAATAAATTATTTATTTAATTAAATTCACATAAACCTTTTCTAGCCTTTAATTAAATAAATCACTTTATTTAATTAATTCCCCTTTCTTCCTTTTAATTAAATTTACATTTAATTAAATTAACCCTTGCATATAAATAAATCTAATTTATTTATTAAAATCCCCCCACTTGTATTTATGCAAGTTGCATCTATTTTGGTTGAAATAAAGAAATTTTATTTTAATTAAAATCCTAAATCCCCTCACTTGCATTTTCCTACATCGCCCACTTGCCTCCTAAACCTCTTCTAAAGCCTTCTAGATTCTTTTAAAATATTAGCTTTAATCCCTCTAAACATGTCCTTTCCCCAAGTTTGAGGAGGTCGCTTCTCAAATTTGAGGAAAGTCTTCTAAATGCATTTAAGGCTATATTTCTTCTACAAGATATCTTGTTGAGTTCCCCCAAATTTGGAAGAACTCTTACAAATTTTCCCCCAAAGTCTTCTAAACCATTAATGGTTGTTAGAGACTTTCTCTCTAGCTTAATCCTCATCTTACCCAAGGTTCTTATCAAGTACCCATGTCTTTAACCTTGGTTATCCTATTAACCCTTGCACAAGAGTTTACCCCTTGGGTAAAAGATTTATCCAATGGATAACTCTAACCTAACCATAACCTTACCTCCTAAGGTAACCTTCATTTCTTCACGAGCATTTAATGCCTCTTGAATCTCCTCTCAAGCCATCTCTTGTTGACAATTGTCATCATTTCATTGGTGAAAATTGTAAACATGGATTGAGTAACTTTCAATCCTATCCATTGTTAAGATTATTCAATCTTAACCCTCCACTGCCCTATTTTTCCTATAAATAGAGCTCTCATTCCTCATTATCCATGATCCAAGTTTCATGCATCTACATTATAATCTAATTGTATTAAGCATTTTTAGCCTCTCTTTGTTAGATTATCATCATAGCATTTAGAAGCATTTTCATATCAATAGTATATCCATGCTAGTATATCATGTTAGGATAATTTAGAAATATCTTTATCATATCACTATCTTCATCTTAACTTAATCATCATATCTTTTAAAATATCATATAGATCTTAGAATGCATTCCTGCATATAGATCACAATGTCACTCGTTCTTGGAGTTGCCATTCCTAAGTCATTTTCTCAATAATCTGAGAGAAAAACATTGACTTTAGGGATCTTGTGAGATAGAGGAAAATGGGATACCCCTTGGGAAGTTAAACTAGTTTAAATTAGTTTATACATGCACTACAAGTCTCATTGGTATGTAGGTCATTTGATCTTGATATATTCATTTTGATCATCACATTTTCCTGCGTACAATAGTAAATTTTTCTTTAATAATTTTGATAGATTGTCTAAATATTGTGGTATTCATAGAAATAAGACAACATTGTATTATCCACAATAAAATGGAGTTGTACAAAGAATGAAAATGACACTGATGGATAAGATTAGGAGAATATTAAGTGGTGTTGTTCTAGAATAATTTTTTTGGGTTGAATCTGTTTCCACTACTTGCTACTTGATTAATAGGTCTCCTACATAAGCTCTTGTTGAGAAAATGTCTATGGAGGCATGATCGGGTCATAAGCCTTCATTGAGACATCTTAGAGTTTTTGGTTGCAGGACATATGCACATGTTCCAAATGAGAAGTGAACAAAGTTGGAGAACATGGTCATGAAATGTATCTTCATTAGATATAATTATGGTGTGAAAGGATACAAGCTTTGGGACCTTGTTGCACAAAAGTTAATACATTGTAGAAGTATTATTTTTAGATGTACTAAGCCTCTTTTTGATACTTTGCAACCATAACAAACTAAACAAGAAGATGTGATTCAATTTCCTTCTATTCTTGAATTAGTTGAATCGAGACCCCTAGATAGGCAAGAGGTTAAGGATAGCTCATCTAGCTGCAAATCATTAGAATAGGAGGAAGAACCCCCATCTTAGCTTAGTTGAAGGTCTACAAGACACAAACAACTACCTAAAAGTTATTCACCTGATGATTGGAGATGTATTTTTTCTTTTAATACTAATGTTGATGAACCTATATCTGTAGAAGAGGCATTAGGTATGAATGATGTATAATCTTGGAATATTTCTATGGAAGATGAAATGACAACTTTAAAAAATAATTATGCATTGGATCTTGTGTAATTTCCTAAAGGACGCAAAGTTGTTGGTTGTATATTTGTGGTCAAGAATTTTTTTGGTTCAGATGGAGGCACTGGGGAGTGAAAAGCAATGTTGGTTGTGAAAGGATAGTCTCAAGTTGAGGGAGTTGATTATGGTTAGATATTTTCTCTTGTTGTAAAAATGCTATTCATTAGATTTTTTCCTTCTATTAATGTAGCTTATGATTTAGAGTTTGAGCAAATGGATATGAAAACTTCTTTTATTCATGGTGATTTGGAGGAGTATATTTATATGACACAACTAGATCACTATGTGGTAAAAGGTAAAAGTAATTTGGTTTGTAAATTGAAGGAATTTTTGTATGGCCTTAAACAGAGTGCTAGGATGTGGTACTAAAGATTCGATACATATGTGTTGAGTTTTGGATTTGAGCATTCTAAATTAGATCATTATGTTTATTATAAATTTGATGGTGATCATTTATTGTAGATTGCATTATATGTTGATGGTATGTTACTCATTAATAAAGGGAAAGTGGTGATTTTAGAACTAAAGTCTCAACCTGCTGTTAAATTTAAAATGAAAGATATTGGTGCATCAAAAAAAATTCTTGGGATGAAAATTAAAAGCGATTCTAGTGAATAGAAAGATCTAGCTAGGCTAGAGTAAGTATGCCCAGATTCAATTTTATAAAGATTCAACATGTAATATTGTAGACCATTATGTGTTCCTTTTACAGTTGGAACAAAGTTATCTATTTCAAATTGTTCTGCATATCCATCAAAGATGGAAGACATGATAAAAATACCTTACCAGAGTGTAGTTGAAAGTTTGATTTATGCTATGGTTTGTACTAGACCAGACATTGCCAAGTAGTGGGAGTTGTTTCCAGATATATGTCTAATCTTGGTAGAATTCATTGGGTTGTAGTTAAAAGGGTCTTCAGATATTTGAAGGTTACCTTAGAATATTCTTTATGTTATCATGGTAATTTGATATGAGACAAGATTTATATTGATATTCATGGTCATGTGGATTTAAAATAGGTAGGTGACATTGATAGTAGAAGCTCTACCAGTGCCTATGTGTTCAATTTATATGGTGGTGCAATCAACTAGATGAGTAAGTGACAAACTATGGTTGCTTTATCCACTATTGAAGAAGATTATATGTAAGCTACTCATGCTTGTAAAGAAGACATTTGGTTTAAGAGATTGTGTTCAAATATTGGAATAAAACAAGGTGCACACTTACAATTTATTATGACAAACAAAGTAAAATCTACCAAGCTAAGAACGTGACATTTCATGGCTAAACCAAACATATTGATGTTTAGTACCATTTTGTTAGAGATATGATCAAGGATGGCAGGGTGAACTTCGTTAAGGTAGAGACTTTGATGAATGTTGTAGAGTCTTTAACAAAAGTCTAAGGCAGTGAGCACCAATAAGTTCAGATGGTGTTCAAAGTCTATGGGCCTCATGGCCAGTAGTAATTAAATTATTGTGTAGATACTCCCTTTTCTCATGCAAGGTATTCAACAAGTGAGAGAATGTTAGGAAAATGGTCTCTCAACATTACGTATACATAAAGTTACTATTTTTGGTAAGTCTTCATGTAAGCACATATTGGTCTAAAAAATTTCCCAAAGCTTCGAATGAGCTAGATAAGCATGCTGGTAAATTTTTTTGTTGCAAGATCATGTCTAGATTTGAATATATTAAAGTTTTTTTAATTTTCAAAAGTTTGAAATGAAAGTTTTGGAGCCAATTTTGAGGGCCTTAGAGGTTCTAAAATGGCCTAAACGTGTTTGTAACTAGTGTAGTGGCTTATAGCTTGATAGAGAATGTCACCAGATTTTTGCTACTTCAAATGGCTCACCAATAGGACACTTGGTTCAAAAGTTATGGTGTCCAAAAGTTGGGTCTCCTAAAATAGGAAATATAAAAAATGTGTTGGTCACATAAATGATCTGTAAAAAGGAGTTACCCATGTTGGTGTGTGTTTGACACATAATAGGTCATCTTGTATTGGAAACAAGATGGGCGCCACTCTTGGGTGGATTTAGCCTATGGTTTTGTAACATTGTTTGATGGGTTCATGTATTGTATCTCCTATATATTAGGTGTGTGAGATGGAGGTTGTGTGTAAGAGTCTTATAGTTGTTGAGTTGCCTTTGGATCTTCATGGGTATAACTCGTATGAGAAGCTTTCTCTACAAGTATATTGTAATTTGTTGATTTCTGAATAATATATTGGGCAAATTTTAGAAAGTGGGTTTTTTATCCTAAAAGGGTTTTCCCATGTAAATTATAGTGTTGTGGTATGCATTCTACTCATGTTTTTTTTTGTTATTTTTTTTGTAATTGTTGTAAAGATCTATAAAAAAAATTCATCACCCTCCTCTCAAGGTTAGTGTAAGAAGTTGTTCCACTACTTAACTTCTTTACAAATAGGTATATGTAAAAATAAATAAGAAATTAAGCCTTCATAGTTAATCAATAATATATCTCTTATATTCTTATACTTAGGGTGGGTTAGTCATTGCACCAAAGTTTAGGAGCTCCTCCAATTCCTTGTCTTCAAAAGGTGCATTCCTTTCTTTCAATAGATTAAAGAATTATTTCTCTTCAAAATGCATAAAATTTATCAATGGAAGTTTAGGTTCATGAGTCATGATGTTAACCTCCTCTTGTTTTATTGGTAAGATTATTTGGTTTAAATCATGAATAATTCCATGTTTTCTTGTATTTTATATACCTTGTGAAACAAGAACTATCCCCAAGTGAGATTCAATCAAATCCCATTAGATTCTAACTTTGATTGTAGTACCCTCCTCGATTGAACTCATTAGACTCATATTTTATTATTGTTTACTTTCAGTGGATACATTACCATGATGTGTTATTCAGACTTATATGACATTATTTCATGCTTTATCTGGATATGAGATGCATAATTTATTTGCAGTATTTCAGTACTTGTGATTTATGGCATTTTATGGATTATTGCTATGTACTGACACTTTACTTTATCTATGCAATGTGAAATTATATGTTGCACGTCCGAGTGTATTGGATGCAAGGGGACAATTTTCCTTCACTCACTCCGGTGAGATAGGGAACGTCACAATTCTCCTTCATTTGTGTGTATGCCATGTTTTCTATATTGTATATATGCACGTGTGGTTCGGTGATGCAAGATATTGTAGGTACAAGTACCGGGTAGGTACGGGGTATCGTCTCCACCTGGCTTCATAGTTTTGAGCGTGCCTTATATTTTTTGGTAGAATTGGAGGAGGTAGTAGTTGACCCTATTTTAACCAGTTACACTCTTGTGAGTGTTGTCAGTTGGTCGTCATGTCAGTTTGTTCGGCCTTCGTGTATTGTCGTTTGACTTTTTCTAAGTCTTTGCTTGGGGTTTGTTTAGTTTGTGTGTTTAGTGGATTTAATTAATTAATTAAATTTATGGAGTTATCTCATAGTTGGTATTTTTGAATTATGTATTTTATGCATTGAGATTATAAATTTAATTAATTAAAAGAATTTATTAAAGTAAGTTGCAAGTTGCATGATATTAGAAATATATTTTATTTAAATTTTAGTGGAAAATAAATTTGATTAATTTCAATTATTGTTTCCTAGAATTTTAAATAAATAAAAGAGTAAAATAATAAATAAATAAATAAATGAATAAAAGAATTAATTAGAATTAAAGTATTCCTTTAATTTCTTTATTTAGAAAATTAATTAATTTGCATGAGAAAAGAAAAGAAAAAAATGATTTTTACTTATTGCATGTTAACTTATCCCTTTGTTAGAAAATAAGAAAAGAAAATAAAATTGCTTTTATTACTAAAATTAAATATTAGGGTTTTTGGGGAAAAATATATTCAACCTAGAATTTTAGTTTAAAAAGGGGAATATGTCTTTTATTTTGGGGAGTCACGGGAAAGAGTCGGGGATTTAGGTGAAGAGAAATTATTTGGAAGCTTGTTGAAGGATTGATTCTCTTCTACAAATTTCTTCCAGGAAAGCTATACTAGGTTGGGTGGCTTCTTTTGATTGTTTGTTTTAAAGAAAATATTTCTATTTCTTCCCTCTTTTTGAATGATGTGTGTGTTAAAATATTTGTCAAATCTAAAATCATGTCTGATTATTTCTTGTTCTTGGCTAAAGTCTATTCCTGAAATTAGTTTCTAGTTTATCGAAAGAAGTTATTACCTGGGTGTTTGTAAATTAGAATTTTGAGAAATTTGGAAAGAATTATTCTGGCAAAATCTTGTCAAGATATTTTTATTGTACTTAAAAGTTGCAAGTTTTGGTAGAAAATGGGTTTACCAAAGAAAATAATCCCTTTTGTTGGGGTTTGGTTTCGATATTTGGCTATGGTTGTTTTGTCAATAATTGTGTAATCTCTAGGTAATTATTTAGTTACTATAGTAATAAATCTAATTTTAATTAAATTTATTTGGGTATTAGAAGTGATTGGAAAATTATTTTATTTAATTATTCTAGGGGAAATTATATTAATTAAATTCTAGGAAAATATTTTTTATTAAAAAATGAAATCCATTGTATTTTTATGCTATTGAAAATTATAAATTAAAATAAATATATATAAAAAATAAAAAAAATATTGGGCACTCGGTAGCAACTACCGACGGTAGTACGGCCACCGTATGGTAGCAGTACTACCGACGGTAGTATGCTACTGGCGATAGCATCTGCTACTGTAGGTAGATGTGGTAGCAGTGCTATCGGCAGTAGCACATGCTACTGTAGGGTAGCATGTACTACCTATAGTAGTACGTGCTACTGTGCGTAGCAGGGAATTTTATATTCATTGTTCCCTAGATACATTTTGTGCAATCCGAAAAATGGTAAATTCAGATTTTCATGCCCAAGGTTATAAAATTTGGTTTTTTAATTAATTTTTTATATATAATATATATATATATGTGTGTGTGTATATATATTCATATATAAGTTTTATTTATTTATTTTGGGCATTATATCATTTAAGTATTATTTTAATACTATGCAATTAATTCATGAGTTTATATATATATATATATATATATATATATATATATATATTGTAATATGATTATCAGTGTATAATATATATACTATGTGTATATATATATTCATATATTTATATTATATTATTGTATATATATAATTAATTTAGAGGTTAGCTATTTTCAAAAAAGCTTATAATTTAAAATTCTTTATTTATGCTTGGAAATATATTTAGTGGGTTAATTTTAATATGATTTTATTTAACCTTATTAGACAAATGACAACATTGATTTCTTTGTATTTTCTTATTTTCTAGAAAATCTTTAATTGTAAGTTATTTATGCTTTTGGTTGTTTTAAGAAAAGATTGCCTGTAATAGGATCTTGTGTAAATGGTATTTACAGTCAAGCTTAATTTTGTTGCAATTCTGGTTGAGTTGTCATTATGTCATATGTTGTTATACCCCATTGGTCAGGTGTTGTTGTATAACCTTATTGATGTGATCCATTGTGTGTTTTGTTCCAGACGGTCAATCCTGGGTTAGTGATTGTGTATCCTTCACCTATGGTTTGTCAAGATTAGATATGGTTGTCTGTTTCACCATAGAGTTCTCATAGAGAGACCTTTCCTATTAGTGTCTTATGAGAGAGAGTGGCTTTCAAGCGGGGGCAGCGCCTGAAGTGGATGACAGGATAACCCCTCGAAAGTCAGTTAAAAAGTGATAACCTAATAATTGATTAGGGGGTGGGTAGTTAAAAAATTAATTAAAATAATATGCCTCGCACATGGTTGAGTGCTTGTATAGGCTCAGGATGTGGTGAGAAGGCCTGGAATGGCAAACTTACCACCTTGTCTTCATGAAAGGATTAGTAGGGTCCGCATGAGGCTTAGATGGAGCCGGAGGTTCGGGAGAGGTTACCAGGATAACCCAGGATGGGGGTCGGGACCTATGGAGGCCGACCAGGGTAACCATCATAAGCCATGTGATGACACTCTCTCCTTAGAGTCACTAGTGTTTGTGAGTTGAGTTACATAGTTGTTTGCGGAGTCATGTAGTTCTTTAGTACTTGTCTTATTTTGCTTGCTTGAGGGTCATCTACTATCTCCTAGCATAGTGGGGTCGTTCCATTTTGGGATCACATGGTCGGGTGGTAGTGCCACTTGCCATCAGATGTTCTAGATTGTATCTTCAGGCGAGAAAAGGCTTCGCTGGTGTTTCTTGGTTTATGGTTCATGCACCAACTCATGTTCGTGATCTTTGTTTAGTTGAGACCTTGTGGTCATTGTATCAAACTTTTATGTAACCTTGATATTGTAACTTTTGGATTCCGCGGTATTTTTGGAAGCCATGTATTTAAGGATATTGTAATATTATGTCAGTGGAATGTATGTTAATTTAGTTGCTTTGATCTTATGTGTAAATGAAATATGGATAAATAAATGCATTGGAATACTTTGATTCTTTCATTATGGAATTTAGATGTATGTGTAGATTTAACCTTAAGCATTTAACTTACCTAATTAAGTGGACAATTGGATTAACCATGGTGTTAATATAATCTACAAATTAATCTTCATTGGTAACCCTTAGGAAATCATGTGTTAGACTTCCGTTGTGTTATTAAACATGCAATTGTTATAATTAATGCACTTAATCTTTTAAAAAAAAAATGTTTCACCCTTTAGTTGCCTAGTTGTGTTGTTTTCCTTTAGGGTTCTTGGTGGGGCATTACATTGACTTAGCCTTACATGTAGATGAATTATTGTCTTTTGATTCAGTTGCTTTCATACCTCTAATCACCTATTGATGGCATACCCTTATTACTTGAACTAATGATATTGATGAAAATTTTATATTCTTTCTTTTTAAGATAGTGTTCTCAAATGAAATCCCATACAACATATATAAAATACAATTCATAAAAATCTAAAATATATGAACTAGACGATCCTCATAAACTTCAAAATATATGTAAAAAAACTATGCATGTAGAACTCCAAGATATAAGTAAAAAATCATCTAGAGAACTCCAATTCCACTACCCCATTTCAGATTTATTGAAATCTATTAGCATTGTCAACTGCATGTATCTTTCTCTTATTGTTTGAGAATTGAATATTTAAAATTCTTTAAAATTACTCTATTTTCCAATATATACATTCTACTCGTATTGTTTGGCCATAACCTACACATTATACATTACAAGTTTAGATCACATAGATTTGTTCCTTTTACTATTATTATAAGGATCTTTTATATAATATAAGCAACTTCGACCTCCATAAGCTCTAAAAATGGTTTCTTTCTTAATTTTCTTTGGTCTATATGTTTATCCACAAATATTGTAGCCTTTGAACCTTGAAACTCAAACTTATTGTTTGTGAACTAAATAAATTTCAATTATAATTAAGTCTTTTTCTGTTTTAAATAATTTTTTCATATGAATATAATGATATTCAAAAATGATATAAATTTAAATAATTTACATGTACTTAAAAATCCATTTACGACTGTGTTTAAAGTCCTTTGTTGACATGATTATGCCTTTATCTCTAGGCATGGAAGATTTGTCTCTACAACTTTATAACATATGATAAGAATACAAAGAAAGATTAAATATCCCATTTACTTCATAAAAGTCTATAATAATGTAAATGTAAGGTGGAAGTTTGTAGTCTAATAAATACATATTTTTTCAAGATAGTGACTTTTAAAAGGAAATAAGATCATGTGCCTACCTCATCATTAAGCATGGGATACTTGCTTCTCCATTTCTCTAACAATGAAGAGAATTAAAAATAAGAAATATTAGCAATTTTCTCATTTGCTTTGTTGACATCTTTAAAATGTTTAAAATTTAAATAGATTGTTTTTTATTAAGATAAGGTGGGTTTTTGATAGGGCCTAAACCCTGCGATGAAAATAGGGAAGTTGTCGAAAGGATAATTAGAGACAACAAAAAACTAAGAGAAACAAAACACCAATACAAACAACTTGCAAAACAACAATCGAATTCAAATAGATTGTTACCATCTTTTTTTTAGTTAAAACTATAATAAGAAAAAGTACTAAGAATACATTTACCAACCTTTTAGTAATAAGAAAAAATATTATGTAGTAATAAGAAAAAGTACTAAGTAGTAATAAGAAAAATATTAAGTAGTAATAAGAAAAAGTGTAATGCCCTGCCAGGAAACCCCGAAGAGATTAAGCCATAACACAAGAATAGAGTGCAATAATTTTATTTTTTTTAAAGTTAAACACAACATTAAGATAAAACGAGATATCAAAATTTAGATTACATAGCGGAAGACATCAACTAACACCTAAGGAATTTCCCAACGTGATTACTTGTTTACACATTTAACTTAACTCACACAATTAATCCAATAAGCTGATTATCTTGAAAACGAGATAATTCTTAAACAAGGATAATTTCTTTCAGAAGATGAAAATATAAATCACACGCTAATGTTTATCCATTATGATTCACTCATACCTTACATTCAATCTTTTCATTAAAATATAAGCCATGCATCTAATTTAATAACACACTTTAATTTCATCATAAACTAATGAGTTCTTCCCATGCATACTTAAATTCCTTAGCAATAACTGAATGTAATCCATTATACTAAGCTACATTCATTCATGATCCAATTTACTGCATCTAAGAGAGGGTTGCATACATGCATTTAAAATTAATTTCATCTTATCCACTTATACATTCTATCAAAATGTCATTCATACATGCTAACACTAAACATGAAACATAAGAATAAAAGCATCACATAACACCAAGATGATCTCGGAGTTCACCCCTAAAGGGCTACATCTTCGAGTTTGCTCAATTGCAAAACCCCTCTGATAATTAATAAAGTTAAGAATACATGAGGTTCTCATTATTTACAATCCTGCCATCAAGGCGAAACATAACCAATATAAAAACGACCACATCGGTCAATAAATACATAAACGATCCCTAAAAAGGAAAGGATCCAGCTGAACATAATCGAAGCTAATACAAAGGTCCACTAGAGCATCCACAAAACTGAGTCATCGCAACCCAAGGTCTAACACGAAACTGATACTCACAAGGGCATAAACAATAGGACGACCCACAAACGTGCTCCTATCAGACAATATAACAACACACTAACGAACGTAGGGACAAGTGTCATCACACAACCTGGTATGGTTATCATGGCAGGTCTTCATAGGTTCCGACCCCATACACTGGGTTACCCTGGCAACCTAATCCGAACCTCCGGCCCATCCAAGCCTCATGTGGACCCACACATCCTTTCGTGGAGATAAGGATGATGGTTTGCCATTTCAGGCCTTCTCACAGCATGTCGAGTCTGTGTTAGCACCCGTCCCATGTGTGAGGCACAATTATCTTACTTAGAGATTAACATTCTAATCTACTATTAGGTTATCACTTATTAGACTCACTTTCGATGGGTTACCCAGCAACCACTTTGGGCACGACTCCCAATTGAAAGCCACTTTCCCATACGACACTAGACTATACTCAAGCGACCTTAGAAACCAAGGGAACACACATGGTCAAGCAAACAAAGTTCAAAAAGGAGGGAACAACCATTTGGTCAACCATGACTCAAAAGAGGTACACTTACTGACGGTACTCTAACCGGAGACTTGACCAACTATGGTCAACCACAAATCATCATTCGACACCTGCATGAAGCATATGACCAATTACCACACTACTACTAAACAACAGTCAAACTCAAGACCGAGGACTAAAACAGGTACCCAAATCCACCATGCGACATGGTCCAATCTAACAATTCAAGGCTTGCCAGTACATAAGCTAAAGCGAACACAAAAATGAAATTAGCATAGGCAACAATCAGGAAGGACAATCTTCTTTCCCATTGATTTAATCAATAAAAGTCGATCAAGTTTTCCACATGATCTAAGTATCCAAAATACACTAACAGGAAATCATCATTGTAAGGTGAATACAATACCACAATTTGCAATAGTACCATTATCTATTTCTCAAACAAAAAGAAAAATATAATTAAACCATCTATTTTACTAAATGAGAATATCAGTAACTTAACAATTTTTGAAGAATATCAGTAACTTAACAATTTTATTTCAAATGATAATTAATTAAATTTCCAATTATACCAATAGCATATCATTTAAATTCATAATGTCCAATGATAAAATATTCATTTCTAACATTTCCAGATAGCCTATAACATTAAAAATCTTCAAATAATATATACTCTTGAATAATGTATATTTGATCTCGAAATTTTTTCCAATATATATAATATTCTATCTTTTTCCAAAAAGAATATTCCCTATAATTATAGGTCCAAAAAGATTAAATATTAATTCATATATATTTATTAACCCACAGTTAATAAAATATACACAATTAATAATGAATAATACATAATAATCCAATTAAATATTAATTAATATATATATTAATTTTCATTAATAAAATATATATTATTAATAATTTAATAATGTACAACTCTCAAATTAAATATTAATTAATATATATATATATATATTTATTCCCATTAATAAATATATATTAATAATAATTAATAAATAATTAATAACTTAATTAAAAAAACTTTTGGGCGGCCAAACCCTAGTTGCGGGGTGGCGTCATCGTGGCTGTCGCAAGCCCCGCAGCACCCACGCAGTGGATGCGGGGACCCTACGGCCACTGCAGGGGCACCGCTCCCTGCGGCTACCGTGGTGGTCGCAGACCATTGTCGCCTGCGGCCCGCGCAGGGGGAGGAGGTGCAGGTAGAGCTCCACTCTCCGCCCTCCAACCCCAAAACAATATATTTTTTTTACGAAATTTTTTATTTTAAAAATAAAAATCGATTTGTTATACAAATATATATGTTTTTGCTTCATATTTTCTCTTTTAAAAACAACAAGCCCCCATTTTATTTTATTTTATTTTATTTTTTAAACAGTCTCATATAGAGACTTAAAATAAGAATTTCCAGCAACCTCAAGATTATTTTTTATTTAAAAAACAACCAGAGCAATCAAAAACTAAACTTGAGAGGGAAACAAAACAAGAAGGTTTTGGATTGGAATTAAAATCACAACTGTTTCATTTTCCCCAAATAGATGATCTTTTTCAATCTTCACAAACAAATTCTTCAAAATCCAAAACAATCTCTTTAAAACAAAGAAGCCAATGAATTAAACCAGAGGCCTACCTGGTTCAACAATCCTGGCATGATTGAAGAAAAACCCAATCCTCCAGCTCAAGAAATTCCTTCTCCCAAAACCCCCAAATTTTTCTTCCAAAATATTTTCCAAAAAAATTCCATCCCCCAAATTTTTCCAAAAGTCTAGGTTAAATGGGAAAAGTCTGACCAAAAATTTTATTTTTGGATTTAAAATTTTTATTTAAAATAAATTACAAAAATCATTCTTTTAAACTATATCAATAAATTAAATTTTCTTTTCAATTTAAAATTAATTTTTCCAAATAACTGAATTTAACCTTTCTATTTCCAAAATGCCAAGAAGATAAAATTAATTCTATTTCAATTAAATTTAAATCTTTCTTTTCATAAGCATAAATAGAATACATTTAATATTTAAAATTAACCATTTAATTGAACTTGCTCCCAATATAAATCAAGCAATTCAAAGTAACGATAATTGCATAAAGAAACCCTGTTTAATTTAGTTCATTAATTTTTAATGCACAAACACATATTTAATCAAATTAAATACCAAGGACTAATTACTCAATTTTAACCATACACACAAAACACGCAACCCAAGACACCAAATGGACAAAGGACCCGCAAACCCAACCAAAGGGAATACCAACGATGACTGACGACGCTCACTTGAGCACGACTATGGTCAAACGAGGACCTTACGACCACTTAATCCAAAATCTAAAAACCAAAGAGGTACACTCAAACCTGCAAATTCAGGTGGAGACGAACCTCGCACTCATGCGGTATTGTACCTGAAATCTCCTACAACCAAGAGTCATACATGCATACATATATAAACTTAATGAAAGCGTTAGCCCGAGATTATAACACAAAATAGAGGAATTAATAACTTGCATACAAATTGGTGTGAAAACCACATAAACCGATATGCACTAAATCAAAACATCTGACTATAATCATTATATTAAGATAAACTAACCAAGGTCAAACCGAGATTAGGAATTGATTAGGGCAGGGGTACTACAAAAAGTACTACATTATGGAACTATAACATATAAAGTGGGGTCAAAATTTTTAAACCATGGTGGAAAGACTATAAATGGTATCTTGATACACTATTTCATAGCCATAAACCTCATAAAGGTTATGCTTGGATTTCACCACATTCACATATGGTGAAAAAAATCATTGATAGATAAGTTTTTTCACACTATATGACACATGAAAATGTAGATTTCAAACTATATGGTAGGAATCATTGAGCTATATATTACCTATTTTTCTTGATGTATGATACACTGGGGTATTCCTATTGGCTCCATATTGATTCATTTAATATTTCCTAATTCTTGGTGACCTTTATGTAGGGATTAGGAAACTCTCCTAACTCCTTTTTTATTTTTTTTCCTAGAGCCCAAGGAGCTTGGTATTGTTTTCATGATTTTTTCAAGACTACAATTGAGCCATTTTCTCCACATATGATTTTATTACGAGATATGTAATGCCTTGCCAAGAAACCCCGAAGGGATAAATCTTATACACAAGAATAAGAGTGCAAATAATTATTTTTTAAAAAGTTAAACCCAACATAATGATACAATGAGCTAACATAAGTTTAGATAACACAATAGAAGACTCAAAACACCTAAAGAGTATCCCAACGCGATTACTTAATTCAACACTTAACTCACGCTAATTAATCCAATTAAGTTGATTAACTTAATGACAAGATAATACTTTAAACAAGGATAATTTCTTTCTGAAAATTAGAATTATAGATAACATGAGAAGTTCATCCATTAAGGTTAAAAATATAGATAACATGATTAAGTTCATCCATTACAATTTAACCATACATTACGTTCAAACTTGTATTAAAACATAAGTCATGCATCTAATTTCATTACATACTTTAATTTCATAATAAACTAATGAATACTTTCCATGCATACTTTAATTGTATTATCAACAACTGAATACATTTCATTATTCAAATCTACATTCTTCATGATCCTAATTACTGCATTTAATAAGATGACTACATACATGCATTTAAGATTAGATTCATCTAATCCACATTATATATTTTAACCATAATGCCATCCATACATGCTAAATAAAAAAAGAAACATAAGAACATAAACACCACATAACACCGAAATGATATCGGAGTTAACCCCTAGTGGGCTACATCTTCGGGTCTGCTCAACTGCAAGACCCCTCTGATAAAATAATAGGGTGAGGAATACATAAGGTTCACATCATTTACATCCTACCATCAAGGTGTACATAAACCAAAATACATATGACCACATCAGTCCAATAGATACATGAATGATCTCTAAATAGGAAAAGGATCCAACTGAACATGATAAGAAGTAGATACAAATATCAACTGGAGCACCCATGCAACTAAATCTTTGTAACCCATCATAAGCAACCCATGGTGTAACATGAATATAAGGTTCTCACAAGGGCATAAACAACAAGATGAATCCACAATAGTGCTCCGAACAAAGACAACACAACCAACACACTAGCGAACATAAGGGATAAGTGTCATCACATAACTTGGTATGGCTACCATGGCAGGTCTCAATAGGTTTTGATCCCAACTACTAGGTTACCCTAGCAACCTATTCCAAACCTCCAGCCCATCCAAGTCCCATGTGGACCCAACACATCCTTTCGTGAAGACAAGGTTGATGGTTTACCATTTCAGGCCTTCTCACTGCATGCCTAGTCTATACTAGCACTCATCCCATGCATGAGGCACAATTATCTTACTTAGTGTTTTCATTAACTAACTCTCTAATGTGCTATTAGGTTATCACTTATTTAGACACACTTTTGATGGGTTACCCAGCAACCACTTTGGGTGCAGCCCCCACTCGAAAGCCACTTTCCCATATGACACTAGACCATAATCAAATGAACTCCTAAACCAAGGAATACACCAAGACAAGATTACAGAGTTCAATACGATAGGAATACCCACATGGTCAAACAAGACTTCATACGAGGTGCACTGACTAACGGTACTTCAACTAGAGACTTGACCAGCTATGGTAAACCACATACCAACATATTAACACTCGCAAAAAGGACATGACCAAATACAACACCATCACTTGAAAATAGTAAATACTCAAGATGAAGGACACAAACAAGTACCCAAATCAACATACAACAATATCCAATAATCATAATCAAGGACTTTCCATTTCTTAAGCAAATGCAAATATAGAAATTTAAACATGCATAGGCATAAACCAAAAAAGACAATCTTCTTCCATATTGTTTAAACACAACAATCGATCCAGTTTTCTAATTGTTCCAATTTGATTGCGAATTGTCTACCTTGTCTAGGTACATGTCGCTCATGGTTTACTAACTCACTAAAGTTCGTTTGCATCATAAAATAACATGAATACTTCCTCATGAGTTTTCAAACCATAACACATTAATATAATTGTAATTATATGCACAACATATAAAGATATAATTAAATATATATTAATTAACCCAAAATTTGATATTTAATTTCCAAAATAAAATCATTATTCCATACTTGAACGAAACAATTTATCTAAGCTTATCTTTTTCCAAAACCGAGTTACACTTTACAAAATCTGAAAATTCACATTAAAAGAAACTAAGATAGATAATCATTTCTATTTCCCTCAAACAAAAATACCTAATTTAACCTTTCAAAAAATTAGGTAATGCCTTTCATAGATATATATCTACAAATAGAAAATATAAAACCCAGTTTAAAACGTAGTCTCAGGTTGAGACTTAAAACAGTTTTCCAGAAAACCCATGGTTTTCTAATATTTACATTTTCAGAATAACTAGAACCAGAAAAGGGGAATTTTTTCCAATCAAACACCATATTGGAAAACTAAAATAGATGTACACCCATTTATCCAATCAATTCCACCAATCTTGCCCAAAACAAATTAATTTCCCCAAAGTAAAACTTAAATCTGAGAACATTCTTGGAGTTTTAACCAAGTTTTAATGAGAACAACCAAAATGTTATTCTAGAGGTTGGGAAAGAAGAAAGGAGGGTTTGAGTTTGTGATTTCATTACAACTCTTCCATTGTTCCACAAAATATAAGAGCTTATCACAAACACAACCAAAAACTTCAAAATCCATAAAAAATTCTATTTAGCAAATAAACCAAAGAGGTAAACCAGAAACTTACCTTATTCAGCAATCCTGGAAAGATTTGAAGGAGAGCCCAACCTGCAAGCTCGAAAAATCCTTCTTCCCCCAATTGCCCAAAAAAATTTCCATCCAAAAATATTTTTCCAAAATAGCTCTCCAAAATAATCCTCTAAAAATATTTTCCAAACCTAGATTAAATGGAAAAAGTTTGACCAAAATTTCATATTTTGGATTTAAAATATTTTCTTTTAAATAAAAATAAAAAATCATTCTTTTCAAACAATTCAACTATGCAACAACTTGCTTTTCCTTTAAAAATTGATTTTCTCAATTAATTGAAATTAACCTTTCTATTTCAAAAATTCCAAAGAGGTTAAATTATTTCTATTTTGAATAAAATTTAATCTTTCCTTTCATAAAAACATAAACTGAACAAATTCATCATTTAAAATTAACCATTAAAATCAAACTTGCTACAAACAAGAATAGAGCAATTCTAATTCATGATTAATCTCATAAAGGGGACCTATTTAATTTAGTCCCTTAATTACTAATGCGTAAACACACATTTAATAAAATTAAATACTAAGGATTAAGCACTCAATTTTACCACACGCAAAATACGCAACCCAAGAAAGACAACCATATACACGACCCGCAAACCCAAACAGAGGGAAACTGACGGAAGACTGACAACGCTCACTTGACCATGACTAGGGTAAAATGAGGGTCTTATGACCGCCTAATCCAATCTCTAAGGACCAATGAGGAACACTCAAACCTGTGAATCTAGGTGGAGATGAACCTCTTACCTATGTGGTACTGTACCTGCAACCATGAGTCACACACACACGCGCGCGCGCGCACACACACACACATATATATATATCTGTGTGTGTGTGTGTGTGTGTATTTAATGAAAGTGTTAGCCCGAGATTAATAACACAAATTAGGAGAACAAATAAACTTACATAAGAATTGATGTGAAAGCACCTTAATAGGTATGCACAATAATCATAATATTTGACTATAACATTACATCATGGTAAACTAACCAAGGTCAAACCGAGATTAGAATCTGATTAGGGGAGGGGTACTACAAGATAGGTCCTAATTTTATCAAATATTACGCTTGCAAATCATATTTAGTAATTGGAAAGGTATTAATTGTGCTATTTTTTGGATGTATTGTTGACATAAATTTCTGCATGTATTTTAAATCTATGATTTATTCTAATGTGTTAATGCATAAGTGTAAGATAAGAAGATTACACTTGAATTTTCTCACCTATAAGAAGTTCTTGAACATTGGAGTAATGGATTTTGTATAGTTGTTAGAACAATATTGACTTCTCCTCCCCTTCAACATGGGTTGGTTAGAACATTAATGGTCATGATGACTCCCATCCTTCCTAGCATAAATCATGTGGTCATAATGTTTATGGACAATCTCAATCATCTCACCAATGTTCAACTTCTCCTCAATTTCTATCTAGAGAAGCTCTTAATTAGCCTTACAATAGAAAAAATCCTTGTCTTTCCCTAGCTTAGCTATATTACTCATCTTACAAATTATTTGCAAACTAATGAGGGTATTCGTAATGGTACTCTTATTGGCTAGAAGTCGCATATTCTTGATATGTGGAAACTAGAAAACTATGACCCACTTCTTGTTCTTGATTGTATAACTACTATTGATTGCACTTTTATTTTTCTTTCTAAATTTAATATCAAAGATTACATCTAAACTTAAAATATTAATAAATCTATCCACTTTTTCTTGTAATGCAATATATTTTAAAAAATACATAATATCCGTTTCACTACAAATTAATTAAATATACAATTTCAATTCATATTATTCTTTTACAAATATATTAAAAATATATAGCATAATAAATAAATGAATAAACCCATTCAAATATTCTTAGAACTCAAATAAAAATAAGTTAATGAAATCATGACTTATGAGGTTTCTCATTCATAAAAACCATGTCAACAGACATATATACAAAAGCACATATATAATGAAACCATGACTTAGGAGCTTCCTCAAGTATAAAAACATTGTCAATAGATATATATATATATATGAATACATATATAATGAGACCGCGACTTACAAAAACCATGTCAATAGGTATATATAAATATACACATATAATGAAACCATGACTTATGAGGTTCCTAAAACATATGAACCATGTCAATAGGTATATATAAAAAAATGCATATATGAAACCATGACTAACGATGTTCCTCAAACATGAGAACCAGGTCAATAGGTATATATAAAAATACATATATAATAAAACCATGACTTACGAGGTTATTAAAACATAAGAACCATGTCAATAGATATATAATGAAACCATGAATTACAAGGTTCCTTAAACATAAGAACCATGTCAATATATATATATATATATATATATATATATATATAATGAAATCGTGACTTATTAAGTTCCTCAAACATAAGAACCATATCAATAGGTATATAAAAACAATAAAGAAAAATTAAACCTCTATGGTTAATCAATAATTGATCTCTTATACTTAGGGTGGGTTAGTTTAGGATGCCCTCTAATCCCTTGCCTTGAGAGGGTACATACCACATAGGTACTCCAATGAAGAAAATATGTCTCTGTCTTCAAAACGCGGATTAGCTATCAATGGAACTTCAAACTCATCAGACTCTTCAAAAGGCGTATCAACTATCAATGGAACTTCAAACTCTTCAAGAGGCATATTATCTATCAATGGAACTTCAGTCTCTTCAAAAGACTTATTAGCTATCAATGGAACTTCAGGTTCGAGAGCCATGATGTTCATCTCCTCTCCTTTTACTAATAAGATGTTCTGGTTCATTTCATGAGTAGTTTTAGGTATGCTTGTATTTTCTATACCTTGTGAAACAAGAACGCTATCCTCAGCTGGGATTTGGTCACCTCCATCTTCACTAGATTCCAACTTTGGATCAGTCTTACATGGAGACAAATTACTTTATTATGATTCAGTTGCTTTCATACCTCTGATCACGTGTGCATGACATACCCTTATTATTTGAACTAATGATATTATATATTCAAACATGCAAGAGGAGAATGTGAGCTTATGAATCAGGAAAACTTACATATCTATCTTCATCCTCATATAGCATCAACAAATCTCCTTTTTGAAGATCATGTTATCAAATGAAAGCCCCTACAATATGTGCTAAATACAATCCATAAAACTCTAAAATATATGGAGAAAACAATCCTCCATATAAAGCTCCAAAATATATGTAAAACATCTATCCATAGAACTGGAAAAAATATAAGTAAAAAATAATTCAGAGAACTCCAATTCTACTACCCCATTTCAGATTTCTTGAGATCTACTAGCATTTCCAACTGCATGTATCTTACTCTTATTGTTTGACAACTAAATATTTAAATTTCTTCAAACTTACTTATATTTTCTAATATATACTTACTTATATTTTCTAATATATACATTCTAGTCTTATTGTTTGGCAAGAACCTGCACATTATATAGTACAAGATTAGATCACATAAATTTGTTCATTTTCCTTTCTTAAATAGATATTTTATATAATATAAGCAACTTCAACCTCTGCAAGCTCTAAGAGTGGTTGTTTTTATTTAAAATTATTGTTTGTGGACTAAATAAATTTCAATCATAATTAAGTCTTTTACCATTTTGAATCTTCATATCAATATCATAATATTCAATAACGACATAATTCAATGATTTACTTGTATTTGAGAATCCAACTGCGATCATTGTCATGGTCATTTATTGATATGACAATGCCTTCCTTCATCTCTAGGTGTGAAAGGTTTGCCTCTACAACTTTCTAACATGTAATAAGAATAAAAACAAATATTAAAGATCCCATTTCCTTTATATAAGTCTTAGAAAAGGTAAATCTGAGGTGGAAGCTTGAATCTAATAGATATATATTTTTTCAGTATAGTAATCTATGAAAGAAATAGCATTATGCCTACATGAGAGGCTTTCTTTTGCAATGGAGAGAAATGAAAATAAGAAATTTTAAATTTAAGTAGATTTTTTTTTTAGTAAGATAAGGTGGGTGTTTCACAGGACCTAAATCTTGAACAAAAACAGGAAAGTTGTCCAAGGGATAATTAGAAATAGATAAAAATTAAGATTAATGAAATGATAATATAACCAATTTGGAGAACAGTAATCCTATTCATGTAAAATGTTATTATTTAATTTTTTAATTGAAAAGACAAATAGATTAATGATATTATATTTTCACAATCAATAAAAAATATTGCTAAATTATTTCTGAATTAGATTACTTTATAGATTTTTGCATCAACATTTGTAATAGTTAAAAGAAAAATCTATAATACAATTTAATGCAGAAACAATTTAGAAACAAATAGTTTTTAACAAACTCTTAAAACATATTTAAAACAATAATAACACCAAGACCGTGATCTAAATGTTGTTCTTATAATATTGAACTATAATAAGAAAATATACTATGAAGCCATTTACCATTTACCAACCTTAGGAAGAACTACTCATCCAAGATTACTAACATCATTAGTTTGCAACCACTCCTGCACCAACAATCTCTTTCCTCCATGTGAGGACCGTGTCTAGGTATATCAAAGAAACCAACATGTCAGATTCTAATACATAGAAAGGTATTTGTAAAATCAATAAATATTTTAGTGTTTTAGTTATTGATTTTTCTAAATTCAATTTTGTAAATATTTGATGTTCAAAGTTTCAGATAAAATTCTATGATCCATTATCAGAGAATGAAAGTGTTCTCATATTTTTTTTATTTTTTGATGTATCATAGAATTTGATCTAAAATATTAGACATTAAAAAACCTATAGAATTGAATTCAAAAAAATCAATAGCTAAAATATTATGAACTGTAAAAATTAAATATTATGAACTATGAAAATTTCTATGTTTCTAATATCTTAGTGTCCTTAAATTTATAGAGAAAATACCTTGGTTTCTACTTTAGTGTTTGTTGGTTGCAGACAAGCGTGTATAGAGCTATATATATTTTTTCTCTCATATTTAGAGCATGTAGTACCCCTTTCTCGATCAGACTTTTAGACTCATGTTTGACTTATGTTGCTTTTTCAGTGGGAAATATTATTGTGATATTTTGTTTACACTTTATGCAGTATAGTGATATTCTTTGATTTGATTTGCAGTATGTGTTTCATGCAGTATTTCCTTATGGATGTTTAATGTGATTTTTATTTGATTACTGCCATGGACTGACATATTTTCTTTATACATGCAATGCGTTATATTCATGTTTCGTGTTTGTACGTGTATGGGGTGCGAGGGGATGATTTTCCTTCACTCACTCTGGTGAGACAAGGAACATGATGATTCTCCTTCATCGATGTGTGTGCCATGTCTTTTATATATGTCTATATGCACATGTGATTCTTTGATGCAGGACATTGCAGGTACAAATACCGGGTAGGTATGGGGTATCGACTCCACCTTGTTTCACAAGTCTGAGCTTACCTTATTTGTCTGATGGGAGTGGAGGAGATAGTTGTTAGACTCTAAATTGAACCGCAGTTACACTCATGTGAGTGTGTTAATTGGTCATCATTTCCCATTTGATCGATATGCGAGTCTTGGCCTTTTGGCATTTTCATTTTGTGAGTCATTTGGTGGTTATTTCTCGTTTTGTGTGCCTCCTGCTAGTTACAAAAGTTAATTTGAATAAATAATATTACTTCATGTTGGTGTATTTAATTAAATTAATATGCCTTTGGGATTAATGATTTAGTTAAATAAATTGAGTTATTAAATTTAAATGGCTATAGTGCATGTTATATTTTAAGAAAAGTAATTGTATTTATTTGAGAAAGGAATAAAGTTAGAAAGTATGCTTTTTGAATTTTTTATTTATATGTTGAAGTTATTTTTAATTTATGGAAAAAGAAATGAGGAAAAGGAAAATATCTTCATTGACCTATTGGAGGAGATTTGATTTTACCTTTTTGGGGAAAATTTTCTATTAGTTGAACAAAAATTTTAACCTAAAAGTTTAGGTTAAAATATTTTCATAGATTGCTTGAGAGTTCATAGGAAAGAAAGGAATGAAAAATTTTGGTAGCCAAGTTTTGAGAACAAAATTGGAAATTGGATTTTTGGGTTGAGGATTTGGTGCAGGTTGAAGCTCATTTCCAATTTTCTTCTAGGAGTGTATTTAAGGTTGGGTAGATTCTATTCTTTCCTTTTGTTGCAAAAATTTGAAATGTATTAAAATCTTCCTGTGTGTGTGCTTGGGAATTCATGGAATTCATTTGGAAGTGTTAAATTTAGTTTGAGTTGTGGGAATAAAGTGTTTGGTGTTTGAGTTTATCTCTTCCCTACTTAATTTGTTAATTTTAAAAAAATTGGTTTGTAGAACGAGAAAAATTAGTTTTCTGTGTGTGCTTTCAAGTTGTAAAATTTGTGATTAAATCTCTTCATTTCTAGTTTGGGAAATAATAGATTTTTTTCTGTTCATTGAGATTGTCAAATTGTTCAAAAACTAAAGGTCATGCTGGCAAAATTTTTACAAATTGGTTTCCCCGTGTGTGTGTTTTTTCATTTGTTCAAGAACAATGGAAATTTGGGTTAAATCCTCTCTTTTTTTGGTTAAATTTGTTATGGATTTTGCCCAATATCATTTGATTTGGGTCTTATTGGTATCTAATTGTAAAAATAATTTTTATTATGAATTCTTTTTGAAAAAAAATAAAATTGTTTCCTCTGTTTTTACAGAGTGCTTATTAAGTGCAGGAAATTTTACCAGTGATTTTATAAATTTTAAAATTAAAATTTAAAAAAAAAAAAATTTGGACCCACGTGACAAGGGACCCACCTTCCCCACCATGTGGGATGGTAGTCACTACTACCATTGGTAGCTTCTGCTACCACATGGTAGCAGTGTTACCATTGGTAGCGGCTCTACCATTGCCAATACACAACAACCAAGATAAATAAAATAATAACCGTGTTAAAACAAACTGCCTGCTAACATTTAGTTTATTGGGGTTTTCCGTAGCTTTTGAAAATAATTAAAACGTTTCACCAGTAATTGTATGTTATGCGGATTATATATATATATGTGTGTGTGTGTGTGTGTGTGTGTGTGTGTGTGTGTGTGTGTGTGTGTGTGTGTGTGTGTGTGTGTGTGTGTGTGTGTGTGTGTGTGTGTGTGTGTGTGTTATTTTAAATATATTTTCCCATATGATTATTATTGGTTATTTCGATTTATCTGGAAATTAAGTTATTTTTTTGAGTAAGATATATATATAAACATAATATAATATGTGTATATGAGTATATATGTATATTCGACAAATATATATTTATATTATTATATATATTTAATGTTTTTATTAAATATTTTTAGAGATTGCATTATTTGAGAAAATAAAATTAAATGATGCTTTTGTGGAAAATGTATTATTTAATATGGTATGTTTTATACATTAAGTTATTATGATTTTTGCTTGTTCAAAATTAAAAAGAGGCAAATTGGTTACTTATGATTAGTTAATTTCTAGTCTTATTAGATTAATGACGACTTGGATTTCTTTTAATCAGTGTGGTTGTCTTTTATTAAATTTTAAATGTTGAATTGCAAGTATGTATGATGTTATTAATTTCAAAAGATTGTTTGAGTATGGTCTTAGTGAATTTGGCATTTCTTAGCAAGGGGCTTATTTCGTTGCAATTCTTGTAAATGTTTAGTCATCCTGTTGTAGTGTTCATTGTACCTCTTGATCAGGTGTTGTCCTTATGACCTTGTCGTTTTAAACCATATTGTGCTTATTCCTTATGGTTAACCAAGGGTTAGTAAGACTTTGTTTTCATCACCTGCATTTTGTAGTGGTTTTATGGCTGTTAGTTTCACCATAGGGTTCTTGTAGAGAGATCGTGTTTGTATGGTGTCCTATGAGAGAGTGGCTTTCGAGTGGGGGTCGCACTAAAAGTGGTTGGCTGGATAACCCCTTGAAAGTGAGTTAATAAGTGATAACCTAATAATTGATTAGGGGGTGGGTAGTTCTAAACATTAAATAAGATATTGTACCTACGCATGGTTGAGTACTCGTATAGACTCAAGATGTACTGGGAAGGCTTGGAATGGAAAATCGACCACCTTGTCTTCATGAAGGGTTGGTAGGGTCCGCATGAGACTTGGATGGAACCGGAGGTTTGGGAAAGGTTACCAAGATAACCCAAGTTGGGGGTCAAGACCTATAGAGGCCTACCTTGAGTAACCATCATAAGCTATGCGATGACACTCTCTCTTTAGGGTCACTAGTGTATTGTGATGTTGAGTTCACTTGGAGTATTGTGGAGTCACACTTGTATTGTCAACCATCTTTTGCTTGTGCTTGCTTGAGGGGCTTCTTCTATCTCCTAGCACGGTGGGGTGATTCTATTTTGGGATCACATGGTCGGGTGGTATCCCCACTTCCCATCAGATGTTTATGTTCGTGCCTTCATGTGAGGATTGGCTTCATAGATATTTCCATGGTTCATGATTCTTGTATCATCTCATGTTGGAAATTTATGTATTTGAGACCTACACGGTCATTTGTATTAGTGGATTATGTAACCATGGTATTTGGTAAAGATGTAATTCTATATATATTATTGGAAGCCATGTATTTGATGAATAATGTAATTTTAAGTTATTGGATGTTTTTATATCAATTAACTTTATCCATTGTGCAAATGCTTTCTTGAAGAGTAATATACATATTGTAATACTTTCAATATTTATATGATGAAACCCGTTATGTGAATATGGTTTATTGTGTTGAATAAGTAATTTATGGATAATTGGATTAAACTTAATAATGAGATTTAATCTTTCGAATAATTCTTCGTTGGTAACCCTTTAGGAATTCTTCTTAGAGACCTGATACGAACGATGTTCTTTAGACTTGCAATCCCTTCTTATTTTGGATCTGTGATATCTTCTTGCAAAACTAGATGCCTTCATGTCAATGGTATATGGTTGCATTTCCTTATATGCAATTTGGTGTGTGTACTTTCCATCTGAAGCCTAGTAAGCAAGTTGTGCCCTATCAAAATTTCCTTGAAAGATTGTGTTCTCATTATGAAACCAACTTGAACTGGCATGCATATTTATTGTAATGGGAAGTGAAGTAGGGTTTTGGAAATTTGGTTCAACACTAACAGATTATGTCTATGGTAACAAATGCATATTTGTGGTTGCTGGTCTAGGAGACTGAGTTAGAGGAATTTGGTAAATGGAATTGCCAGACAAATTTTTTGAAATGGGAAGTGATGTTTGTGGTAATAATGGCATATATGTGGTTGTTGGTAAAGGAGACTGCATTTGAGTTTGGTAACTGAAATTGCCAGAAAAATTTGTGGAAATGGGAAGTGGCATGGGGTTCTCAAAATTTGGCTCCACAATAGCAAGTTCTGGTTTTGGTAACAATGGCAAATGTGTGTTTACTGATAAATGAGACTGAAATTGAGGAACTGATGAGAGAGTGGATTCGCATAATTGGCCATTGGAATGTGTGAAACATCTTCATGTGCATTCTGTGAAGTTAACCATGGGAGATCAAATTCTTTCTTAACAGTAGATTGTCTGGGATTGACTATACACTCAAGGTCTTCATTCATAGTGTGGAATTTTTCCTACATATTCAAAGTCTCTGGATAAGTATAATTTTTTTTTGGAAAATGCCTCCACGAAAAGAACTATATCTATAACACATAAGTCCTTTCTTAAAGTTGTTTTAAAATAACATTTCTGTAACACAAAATGGATGAAAGAAGATTATTATAGAAGGGTATTAAGAAATTAAAATTAAATTTTTAGCATATGAAAAAATAATCTCTCTTTTTAATACTGATGAAAAACTTGAGTGCCAAAGAAGAATACGACTATACAGATGAAAGGAACTTATTTATATTTCACTCGTCTTTGATTCTGAAATTTCATTGATTTTAATCCTTAGTTCTTATGCAAGTAATTCCAAGTTCATCCAGGGTTTAGTCTCAGCATTTACTTTCAACTTTTTCTTAGATATTCCAATGATTAGAAAATACAAAAAGTACATGTATTTGAAAATTGCATATTGTTTTAGATACCATATATCATAGGAAACTGAGAACAACCAATTTTAGTTGTTAAGTAACCTTCTTTTTCTCTAGAATTTCAGGACAATGCACTGATCTTCAACTGCATTTTGAAGTTTGTGCTATTGACTATATATATTTTGGTGGAAATTATTTATAATAACTTTATATCGTATAATTATAGTTGCAAGCCAATGTAGGAGACTGCTTTTAAGGAATAGAATTTGGTAAGTATTACATAAAGAATATGATATTGATTTTATATCTAGACTATCCAAATGCAAACACAATATCTCTAGAAACAAAATATGCTTGTTATGATTGTGGTATCTATTAATGGACAAAGTAAAAATAAATGTAAATATATATTTCTAGAACAAATTATATGCATGTCATTTAATGGAATTTCAAATCCAACTACAATTATAAATGAGAGTAATAATGAAGGTGGAATAAAAGAATGAGAAATGAGAAGATAGCTCATGAGAAATTGATTATTAGAAAATATGATTTTTACTTACAATCTAAAATATTTATAAAAGACATAAAATATATGTTGTGAATAATATAATATTATAAAACTTACAAATAGGGGAAGGTAGTGTATGTAAGTACTACAAATCACTAGTGTTCTTCTTCATCAATGTCATAGATGTGAAGTGTATATAATTTTTTTCCATGTTATAGCGAATTTCGAAGGGAAGGTTGGAATATTGTGGAAAAAGGACAATTCTCATTGGAATTGTCTTATATGTTGGAGCAGCTAATTGTTAAAGATAGGGTTGTGTAATGTTAGTGCCATGTAGTGGCCAATACTGTAATGCCCATACCCTAGTCGGACTTTTAAAACCTGATTAACCTTGGTTGACTTCCTATGTGGCATCCTTGAATGGTAAACTAACTGATATGCAATGTGTAGTTTAGATAATATAAATAAACTGGGCATACTTATTATTGTGCTTTTGCATCGATTCTCGTGTAAATGTAATTGTTCCTAACCTTTGTGATAAATCTTGAGCTAACGTCTTCATTGAATATGTATTTGTATATGCATGCTTGTATGAATTCATGGGTGCAGGAGATTTGCAGGTACAACATCGCTTAGGGCAAGGTTCATCTCCCTTGGAATTTGCAAGGTTGAGTATGCTCGTTCATCTTCCGAATTCGGATTTAGTGGTCATATAACTCTCGTCTTGCATTAGCCATGGTTAGGTGAGCATCGTGTGTGGATTCATGGGGCTTGCTTTTCATTGGGATGCATGTCGAGAGATTTGGAGGACTCCCTCGATTTGCGTGCCATGCGCGAGGTAAGTGAGGTTTGTGATCCTAAGTATTAAATTTAAATTTATGAGTAGACGAGCACATTAGAAATTTAGAAATTTAAATGGGTAGCTTCTTCTATATGATAAATTGTTAATATAAGAGATTGCTTTAAATTGTTATTGTAACAAGCTTAAGGTGTTTAACTGGGGTCAGTGTGCTCATTTACGCATTTGTAACTTTTACGTATTTGTAGTTGAGAAATTAGAATAAACAAGACCCTTGCATTAGATTAGTCATTTATTTAAAAATGTCGCTTTATTATATTAGAGCGAGTTAATTTAATAGCTAATTTTAAAATAACGAATTTATTGAGTTATACGTTTTAGAAAGGAAAATTTTTTTAAAGTCGTTTGGGAGATGGAAATAAATTACTCATTTTCGCATTTTGGAAGAAAAGGGATAAATTATTATTATTTAAACAAAATTATTTCCTTTTTACTTGTAAAGTCGATATAATATAAAAGTTTGATTCTTAGAAAATTAAGTTAATCAAAACGCCTTATCCGGTCAATAGTTCCAAAATATAATTGTAGAACTAAATCAATATTGAGAAATTAAAAAATTTTTAAAAAAAGAAGATGAAATAGAAGCATTATAATTTTAAGAAGGAAAAAAAATGAGATGTATTAAACAAGGTAAATGAATGACTTCCATTTCATTTTCATTCATTTTATTTCAAAAATAAATGCCTAATTTCGAAATTAAAAATTAGGGCAAAATTAGGGCTTTTTCTTTTTAACCTAGTTTTGGAGACATTTTGGGGGTTCTTGGCTTTTGGGAGTTTTTTTGAAAAATGGGGGGGTTTTTGCATTTGGAGTAGCAGATTGGGGAAGCTCTTCATGAAGATCCATGCCTGGAATTTGCATTGTGAGGTAGGATTCGAATCTTCTCCTTATTTATTTGTTGAACAAAAAAAAACAGTTTTACTCATGAATGTTTGAAGTTTAGTTTTCAGTCTTCTTCCAAACTGGGTTATTTTGAATCAAATCCTTGTTGTTAAAGGATTTTGTGATTTTAAACTTGATAGGAGACATTTTCTCCCATAATGAAGATTTTGGTATAAATCTGGGATTTTTTTTATGACTGTTAAAATGGGTCTTGATGGGAATGGTGAAGGTTTTGAAATATGCATTGTTGTAAGTTTTCCTTTAGACTGTTTTTTTTGATAATGGGTTCTGCTGTTGTGGGCGGGTGTGGTTGAAAACCACGTTTCTTATTTTAAACAAAAAAAAAAAAACCCTGTATGTTGAATCGAAATATTTAAACTTCAAACAATTCACGTTTTTTTTCATTTTTCATTATTTATAACCAAAAAAAAAGAAACGGACTGCGTTTTGTATTCTAACGCGCTGTGCATTTTTTTTTTAGTGTGTTTGACTATGGTTTGGGGTTTGGAGGCGGGGAGCGGAGCTCCACCCGCTCCTCCTCCCCTTTCCCCCCCCCCCCCCCCGCTAGCTCCTCACTCTCCCCGCTCGCTACCTTGTGACCTCCCCGCTCGCTTCCGTGTGATCTCCCGCCCGCATGCTTATGCGATCCGGTGGCTGCGGCACTGCGGTGGCCGCAGGGGCCGCGGTGGCCGCAAGGCGCCGCGGGCCTGCGGGCACCGCAGTGGCGCCGCCGCTCGGGACAACCCCCGCAGCTAGGGTTTGGTCGCTGCGCAGTCTGCTTTTGGGGTTGCTCGGTAGGTTAAAACAAAAAAATAAATTGGTGAGAGTATATTTTATGTTGTGCAATCAAAAAGAAAGGATGCTTAATGAATGTAAATGTATATGGCTGGCAATATTCATAGTAAAAAATGAGTTGGGAGATTATATTTTAGAGAGTAATGTTAGTTTTTATATATATATATATATAGATATAGATATATATATATATATATATATATATATATATATATATATATATATATATATAGATATATATATATATATATATATATATATATATATATATATATCTGTGTGTGTGCGTATATTAAATACGAAGTTGGTGTTTATATAAATTTGTGGATTTAATTAAGAATTAGTAATTTATTAGTCATGTATTGTTAATTTATTTTGATCTTCGATTAATTTTGATACCCAAAATAATCGGAAAGTATACTTGGCGAAGAGGTTAAATATTGACTGTTGAAGACCCTTGAAATAAAACACCATTGCTATCGTCATAAAATATATCATAATAAGACGTTGATTCTTCTTTTAAATAGAATTTACATCGTATAATGTTACAAATGAAAACTAAAGTATAGGGGAGTATGAAATTTGCATCGAAATTATTTTCGTGTATTTTGTAATTACTTTGTCAGTGTGTTAGTAGTATGCATGTAAATTGGATATCGTATCGATTTTAAAAAAAAAAAAAAATGTTGTAAGTAGAAGTGCCATAATTGCTTGGTTGGGGGTGGCGTCATACCTTGGTGTGTTTTTTTTTTTTCAAACCTTGTTATTTGTTATGATTCAATTTGACCCGCTTCTAAAAGGGATCATTACGTAATTGATGTCCGAAGTGTCTGTTGTATATGGATTGTATTCGCCTAAGTGGCAAGCTGTAAAGGACTTGTAAATTTTGTATTCCTAATGATATAATACCAAAAGGGGTCTTGCAGTTGAGCAGACCCGGAGATGTAGCCCATCCGGGGTGAACTCCGAGATCATATCTGTGTTATGCGATGTTTATATCGTGCTTTGTTTTATGTTTTAAATTATCTTGAATGGTTGTGCTTCTTGCAAAGTGTAAAGTGTAAATTAAATGAATTCAAATTTAAATGTATAACATTTATCATATGGATAAACGTAGTTATTCAAGTTCATAAAACGTTGTGAATTATGAATATGGCATGGTATTTAAATATTGAAATTAAAGTGTGGAAAAAAAAAAAAGTAAATTGATAATGTTAATTTAAAATGTAATAGTGGGAGAAATTTAATTAGGATTACTTTATTGGATCAACTTGATATTTAGTATATAAATGGAACGAATGTAAAAAGGAAGCAAAGTTAAAATTTATGTCATAATTCCTAGATTTAAAACTAAAGAATGAACATCATATAATTATCTATCTGTTTACCTTAGTAAATGCATCACGCCATGTAAATCTTGTTTCATTACATTGAATGAATTTGATAAGTTATTTCACGTTTAAATCTTAACAATAATCCTCATCAGATTAATTTGATAATTCGTGAGAACTCAACTAGACATCCCTGTTGTATATTGGATGGATATACTTAATAATCCATGTTGTAATTATAATCAATAATCCTCACCAGATTACATTTATAATTGGGTGAACTCAATTGGATATCCATATTTTTAATCCCTTATAAAAGGAATCCCTCATGATTGCTAAAATTAAACTAAAATGGAAAAGTAATTGATTTGTTGTTTAAACATCAAATCCTAGCAAAAGTATTTCTCTCATTTTAAGATCATTTAACAAGAAGAGAACAAAACAAGAGATATGCAAAAAGATAATTGTATTTTAATCCGAATAGAAGAACGTCATTATGATCTTATTACTTTAATCTTGAAATGTTAAATATTATCTTCCTAATTAGATCTTAAAGTTAAAGGATGAACTCTTGTGGCTCAAATACATTTTTCATGTAATGATTCTAGCCATCTAGTAGTATTATTTTTAAACTTCAAGTGAATTCCCATGGCTACTCACACTATACCTATCATAAGAATTTTCAACCTTTCAGTTGGCTACGCATGGAACCAAATGAAGGGATCTCACTCTGATTGTTGTAGTTAATCCCTAAGGAACGAATTCTTCCTATGAACCATACTTTTTAATATTTAAAATATATATCAAATGTGAGTGAATCCTTTAAAATCAAATGACGGAATTCCTCGTTCTACTAAACGAAGATTATCCTTTAACGAATGAATCTCATTAAGCCTATCTATAGCATTAAAGGATGAAGTCAAGTATGGATGGTTATTTTAGAACTCTAATGAATGAACTTTGTTAAACTTAAAACGCTTGAACCTATTTGGGGACCTCCTAATGAAATTACGAGACAAAGTGTATTAATTAAATAACCTATCAAGGGCCTCCTATCCACCCGAAGTAAATGATTGATTCCTAAAATTAGGAGATGCCAAACCATTAATCAAGATCTATGCGCTATCTCGTAATTAAGATATCTAGTTTAATGGATCTAATGGTGCAAGTTGAGTTAGGTGTAAGGTTATGTAATCGCGTTAGGAAACTCCTTAGGATTGGTTGAGCCTTCCGCTGTGATATCTAAGTTGATAGATAATCCCCATTGTATTTTTACGTCGTGCCTAATATGAATTGAGTTAACTTCAACTATCTTAATATTGTAACCTTTTCATTTACACTCTTAATTATTATAAAAAAAAAAATTTTACACTCCAATTGAGTGTTTTTAACTTAAACCCTTAGGGGTTTCCTGGCGGGGCATTACACTTGGTATCAGAGCCCATGTTGCAACACTGGGATCTCTGGTTTCACTTGTGCTCTTAGTTGGTGTGTGTGTGTCTATCTTATGTTGTATGCTTGTCCACCTTGATGTGAGAGTGTGATTTAACAAACCCTATTTGTGTGTAACATGTGTGTTCACACTTGGTTTTCACCTTATTGATGTGGGTGTTTTGGAAATAATTATGGGTGTTTTGTCTACCTATTGAGGTCTTGGTCTATGACTTCCCTTCTTTGAACAGGATTCGTATATACCTTCATTCTTGCTTTGTTTTACATTTTGACTAATCTATCTAAGTTGGTTGTTAATGTCTTGAACCTAAAAGAACAAAATGTGTTTGTTTGTGGTTTTGGCTCTATCTTCATGATTGTCCACTTGAAAGACTAGTATGACAAATGTTAATGCTTATCATGTAGTACATTGAGTGATTATGACTCACCTTCTTTTCTCTTTCTCTAAGTAAATTAAAATGAATTGATATGTGTAGCTACCTCTTAGTTAAGTTTTCTAATTGTAAGAGAAAGGATGATATTTCTTGAGCTTTGTGTGAGCTTCATAACGTTTTTGTGCTTTAGATTGTGGAAAGGATTGATTTAGGAGTTAATTTTTGGTTAATGATAGAAAATTGTATGTTTGCATTAAGGGTGCTCCAGGTGCTTGGTAGGAGTAATATAATCAAATTTCATCTTAAGTAAGGTGCTTTAAATGCGTATGGTTGATTTTGTGCAAATTGCTTGATGTGAAAGGAAAACCAAAAGAGGACATACTGTAGTAGCTTCAAGAGTAAATTGATGTGCTTCTCAAAAGATTGTTTTATGTGCTTATTCAATTAGTGTGATTAGGACCTATTAAATGACGCACCATTTAACTTGTTTGGGAATTAGATAATTGCCTTATTAAGTTTCAAAAGGAGTAAATAAAAGACTTGTTGAAATTGTATGTATTAAATGTGTAATATTTAGTAGATAGCTCTTTATTTACCTCCTTGTCATATTATGAATTTCCAATGTTAGATTTGATGTATTATTGTATTGTATCGTATCACGAATAGCGATTGTTCTCAAGAAGACTTGTATTACAAAAGGAAATTTGATTGTTTTGAATTTTTGATCGGAAACTAGAACATTATAGCGCAACAATAATGATTAGAAAATGTCATGATAGGATGTTTTGGCACCTTCCTAAAAGATAGCAAAATGAAAACCGTGCAACTCAAATGATAAACTTATATCCGAGCATATGGTGTGATTTTGAAATTCTTGTGTATTCGTAGGAAATAGTTGATTTCCCAACTCTCTTCCTCCTCTCGTTTAAAATATAGGAATTGTTGTTTTTGAAACACTATTTAGAATGCAGTGATTCAAGAAGAAGTTTTGCTATAATGCCCATGAAATTTTATGTTGCTTTGGGCTTCTAATTGAAAGGGGAAAGTTTTTCATCTTGAAAAGGGAAATTGCATAGTTAATAATGTGAATGAAAATGCCTAGGGAAGATTGAGAAAGATATTAGAATGATGTTATTTCTTGTGTAAATTTGAATTGTTGAAAATGATAGTATGTGGATCTGGAGTAAACATTGTTTAGTGATTCATGTGTTAAACATAATTAAAACTTCCCTTGAGTATATGTTAGCATAATGTAAAGTACTCCCCGTAAATGTGACTAAACCAGTAATAGTGCTATTCTGTGTGTGTTGTGAGAAAACCCGTACTTGCTTTGTCTGCCCATGGGATGGTGAAGTAATCAACCATGGGGAATGTGTTTGTTTATGAGTATGGGAAACCATACCTATCTAGGTGATGTTGCTTGTTTGTTTCCCTTACTGAGTGCCAACCCACGGGTTGTTGATAAGTCAGTATGTGAAGGGGTAGTAGTAGAAGTCACCATTCCTCGAATAGTATGAACAACGTACGAGTAATGTCGACGCGAAGCAACTTTAGCTTCCCTATTTTGAGGAAAAGCATGGTTTTGTAACGAAACTATAACATAGGTGTACTCAATACTTCCCCTTGTGATGAACCGATTTATGAGGTTCATGTGTGCCAACCTTATTCCTATCCTTTATCTTGAGTATATAGATGACAGTTTTTGAGCATATTGTTGGATTCCATTGGAGCATTTGTTGCCTTGTCTTCATGAGAGGCGTGGTACTTTCTTACATATTGGAGCATTTGTTGCCTTGTCTTCATGAGAGGCGTGTTATTGTTCTACATAAGTTACCAACTGGCTAGTGTTGGTAGACTTATGGGTAGACCTTAGCCATGTATACCTCTGGCTTACGGCGAGTATCCTGAGAGGAACATCGCTATGCGAAGTGTGACCAGCGCGTGCCTTATCCGCGGGGTACACTGCCATGCGGGATACGTCCATTGCGTGCTTTGTCTGCTTGGAGTATTGCCATGCCGTGCTGAGACACGATGCGGGATGTAGTAGACATTGTCATGCGGCCTACCAATAGGTATAGGGTAGGACCATGCCACGTGACGACGTGATGCGGGGTGATGCCGAGGTGCACACTGCCATGCCATGTGGGTGTGTGACTTGGCCACACCACATGATGAGCTACTAGGATAGCTAGACGATTGTTCCTTCCTTCCTCGTTGGTGGCTAGCTATTAGTCACATAGTGATGTAATGTGCACTTATGAATTTCTTATATTTATTTATTTATTTATTTTCTTGTGGGCCAGCAAATTTATTTTACTTTGACCTCGATAGTTTAGCCACGATCTTGCGATCTTGATTTTACTTGCTTTGATGTTGCAAATCCAGAAATTATTTTCTTGTTTTATTGTTGGAATTGACAAATATTACCCTTAATCTTTTGTACTTTGGTGGCTAAACCGGTTTATTCTTGTTGTTTTTGAATGCTGGTCTTGTGTTGTAATGTGAACTCCTCTCCAAGAACGTGGGAGACGGGCTTGGATGAGTGTATACAAGGAAGTAGATGCAAGGAACCTTGAGGATGGAGGTATGTGAGGCTGTGAAAACAGCTAAGATCCACTACCTACCTATGAGTGGTGACTATCTCTTGGAGGCTAAACACCTTACACAACAAGGGATATTCACGAGGGACTTGTATGGAAGGTGGCACCGCTATGGTGTACCCTAGCACCATCAAGTCCTTGAGTGAGATGTTGGATAATTGTTGATCATGTATTTATTCTGAGAGCAGACATAGAGATGTGGATCATATATGTTACCTTTGACCGAGCATTAGACATGCTCACATGTAGCCTATTGTGTTGTGCAAACCAGTCTTGTGGATGGATATTATGTGTGATCATGGATTAAATGGTACTAACTTGTCACTATGTTATGGGGCATAGTCATTGGAAAGGATCTTGTATGTCTGAAAAATGTAACAATTGAGTTCTTACGTTGTTCTTATTTGTTGAAAAGTTAACTTGGTGGTAGAAATTGTTATTTGAGGCTAGTTTTATGTGATAAAGTTTTGTGAAAGGAATGAATTGGTGAAAGAAACTGACCTTGAGAACGTATTTTTCTTGTCATGTTTGATAAATGAGTATGATAACTGTGCTTATATATTTTAATTGCTTTAATTTGGTGAAATAAAAAGGGAAAAAGTCTCGTGTCCTTGCTATGATCGAGTGTAAATTATAGAGTGTTTGAAGGTGTGAGTGGTGTTAGATGCATTTTTATTGGTGAATAATGTTTTAAATTGTTGACAAAATAGTTGTTTGTGCAAATTGATAATTGTTAATTGAGTTTAAGGACTAACAAGTGTTGCAGGACTTCCGTTTAACTTTGCGACTTCCAGGAGTAAGTCGGAACCTAGGGGGGAAGAATGTAATGCCCATACCCTAGTCGGACTTTTAAAACCCGATTAACCTTGGTTGACTTCCTATGTGGCATCCTTGAATGGTAAACTAACCGATATGCAATGTGTAGTTTAGATAATATAAATAAACTGGGCATACTTATTATTGTGCTTTTGCATCGATTCTCGTGTAAATGTAATTGTTCCTAACCTTTGTGATAAATCTTGAGCTAACGTCTTCATTGAATATGTATTTGTATATGCATGCTTGTATGAATTCATGGGTGCAGGAGATTTGCAGGTACAACATCGCTTAGGGCAAGGTTCATCTCCCTTGGAATTTGCAAGGTTGAGTATGCTCGTTCATCTTCCGAATTCGGATTTAGTGGTCATATAACTCTCGTCTTGCCTTAGCCATGGTTAGGTGAGCATCGTGTGTGGATTCGTGGGGCTTGCTTTTCATTGGGATGCGTGTCGAGAGATTTGGAGGACTCCCTCGATTTGCGTGCCATGCGCGAGGTAAGTGAGGTTTGTGATCCTAAGTATTAAATTTAAATTTATGAGTAGACGAGCACATTAGAAATTTAGAAATTTAAATGGGTAGCTTCTTCTATATGATAAATTGTTAATATAAGAGATTGCTTTAAATTGTTATTGTAACAAGCTTAAGGTGTTTAACTGGGGTCAGTGTGCTCATTTACGCATTTGTAACTTTTACGTATTTGTAGTTGAGAAATTAGAATAAACAAGACCCTTGCATTAGATTAGTCATTTATTTAAAAATGTCGCTTTATTATATTACAGCGAGTTAATTTAATAGCTAATTTTAAAATAACGAATTTATTGAGTTATACGTTTTAGAAAGGAAATTTTTTTTAAAGTCGTTTGGGAGATGGAAATAAATTACTCATTTTCGCATTTTGGAAGAAAAGGGATAAATTATTATTATTTAAACGAAATTATTTCCTTTTTACTTGTAAAGTCGATATAATATAAAAGTTTGATTCTTAGAAAATTAAGTTAATCAAAACGCCTTATCCGGTCAATAGTTCCAAAATATAATTGTAGAACTAAATCAATATTGAGAAATTAAAAATTTTTAAAAAAAAGAAGATGAAATAGAAGCATTATAATTTTAAGAAGGAAAACAAATGAGATGTATTAAACAAGGTAAATGAATGACTTCCATTTCATTTTCATTCATTTTATTTCAAAAATAAATGCCTAATTTCGAAATTAAAAATTAGGGCAAAATTAGGGCTTTTTCTTTTTAACCTAGTTTTGGAGACATTTTGGGGGTTCTTGGCTTTTGGGAGTTTTTTTGAAAAATGGGGGGGTTTTTGCATTTGGAGTAGCAGATTGGGGAAGCTCTTCATGAAGATCCATGCCTGGAATTTGCATTGTGAGGTAGGATTCGAATCTTCTCCTTATTTATTTGTTGAACAAAAAAAAATAGTTTTACTCATGAATGTTTGAAGTTTAGTTTTCAGTCTTCTTCCAAACTGGGTTATTTTGAATCAAATCCTTGTTGTTAAAGGATTTTGTGATTTTAAACTTGATAGGAGACATTTTCTCCCATAATGAAGATTTTGGTATAAATCTGGGATTTTTTTTATGACTGTTAAAATGGGTCTTGATGGGAATGGTGAAGGTTTTGAAATATGCATTGTTGTAAGTTTTCCTTTAGACTGTTTTTTTTGATAATGGGTTCTGCTGTTGTGGGCGGGTGTGGTTGAAAACCACGTTTCTTATTTTAAACAAAAAAAAAAAAACCCTGTATGTTGAATCGAAATATTTAAACTTCAAACAATTCACGTTTTTTTTCATTTTTCATTATTTATAACCAAAAAAAAAGAAACGGACTGCGTTTTGTATTCTAACGCGCTGTGCGTTTTTTTTTTAGTGTGTTTGACTATGGGTTGGGGTTTGGAGGCAGGGAGCGGAGCTCCACCCGCTCCTCCTCCCCTTCCCCCCCCCCCCGCTAGCTCCTCACTCTCCCCGCTCGCTACCTTGTGACCTCCCCGCTCGCTTCCGTGTGATCTCCCGCCCGCATGCTTATGCGATCCGGTGGCTGCGGCACTGCGGTGGCCGCAGGGCGCCGCAGGCCTGCGGGCACCGCAGTGGCGCCGCCGCTCGGGACAACCCCCGCAGCTAGGGTTTGGTCGCTGCGCAGTCTGCTTTTGGGGTTGCTCGGTAGGTTAAAACAAAAAAAAAAAATTGGTGAGAGTATATTTTATGTTGTGCAATCAAAAAGAAAGGATGCTTAATGAATGTAAATGTATATGGCTGGCAATATTCATAGTAAAAAATGAGTTGGGAGATTATATTTTAGAGAGTAATGTTAGTTTTTATATATATATATATAGATATATATATATATATATATATATATATATATATATATATATATATATATATATATATATATATATATATATATATATATATATATATATATATCTGTGTGTGTGCGTATATTAAATACGAAGCTGGTGTTTATATAAATTTGTGGATTTAATTAAGAATTAGTAATTTATTAGTCATTTATTGTTAATTTATTTTGATCTTCGATTAATTTTGATACCCAAAATAATCGGAAAGTATACTTGGCGAAGAGGTTAAATATTGACTGTTGAAGACCCTTGAAATAAAACACCATTGCTATCGTCATAAAATATATCATAATAAGACGTTGATTCTTCTTTTAAATAGAATTTACATCGTATAATGTTACAAATGAAAACTAAAGTATAGGGGAGTATGAAATTTGCATCGAAATTATTTTCGTGTATTTTGTAATTACTTTGTCAGTGTGTTAGTAGTATGCATGTAAATTGGATATCGTATCGATTTAAAAAAAAAAAAAAAAATGTTGTAAGTAGAAGTGCCATAATTGCTTGGTTGGGGGTGGCGTCATACCTTGGTGTGTTTTTTTTTTTTCAGACCTTGTTATTTGTTATGATTCAATTTGACCCGCTTCTAAAAGGGATCATTACGTAATTGATGTCCGAAGTGTCTGTTGTATATGGATTGTATTCGCCTAAGTGGCAAGCTGTAAAGGACTTGTAAATTTTGTATTCCTAATGATATAATACCAAAAGGGGTCTTGCAGTTGAGCAGACCCGGAGATGTAGCCCATCCGGGGTGAACTCCGAGATCATATCTGTGTTATGCGATGTTTATATCGTGCTTTGTTTTATGTTTTAAATTATCTTGAATGGTTGTGCTTCTTGCAAAGTGTAAAGTGTAAATTAAATGAATTCAAATTTAAATGTATAACATTTATCATATGGATAAACGTAGTTATTCAAGTTCATAAAACGTTGTGAATTATGAATATGGCATGGTATTTAAATATTGAAATTAAAGTGTGGAAAAAAAAAAAAGTAAATTGATAATGTTAATTTAAAATGTAATAGTGGGAGAAATTTAATTAGGATTACTTTATTGGATCAACTTGATATTTAGTATATAAATGGAACGAATGTAAAAAGGAAGCAAAGTTAAAATTTATGTCATAATTCCTAGATTTAAAACTAAAGAATGAACATCATATAATTATCTATCTGTTTACCTTAGTAAATGCATCACGCCATGTAAATCTTGTTTCATTACATTGAATGAATTTGATAAGTTATTTCACGTTTAAATCTTAACAATAATCCTCATCAGATTAATTTGATAATTTGTGAGAACTCAACTAGACATCCCTGTTGTATATTGGATGGATATACTTAATAATCCATGTTGTAATTATAATCAATAATCCTCACCAGATTACATTTATAATTGGGTGAACTCAATTGGATATCCATATTTTTAATCCCTTATAAAAGGAATCCCTCATGATTGCTAAAATTAAACTAAAATGGAAAAGTAATTGATTTGTTGTTTAAACATCAAATCCTAGCAAAAGTATTTCTCTCATTTTAAGATCATTTAACAAGAAGAGAACAAAACAAGAGATATGCAAAAAGATAATTGTATTTTAATCCGAATAGAAGAACGTCATTATGATCTTATTACTTTAATCTTGAAATGTTAAATATTATCTTCCTAATTAGATCTTAAAGTTAAAGGATGAACTCTTGTGGCTCAAATACATTTTTCATGTAATGATTCTAGCCATCTAGTAGTATTATTTTTAAACTTCAAGTGAATTCCCATGGCTACTCACACTATACCTATCATAAGAATTTTCAACCTTTCAGTTGGCTACGCATGGAACCAAATGAAGGGATCTCACTCTGATTGTTGTAGTTAATCCCTAAGGAACGAATTCTTCCTATGAACCATACTTTTTAATATTTAAAATATATATCAAATGTGAGTGAATCCTTTAAAATCAAATGATGGAATTCCTCGTTCTACTAAACGAAGATTATCCTTTAACGAATGAATCTCATTAAGCCTATCTATAGCATTAAAGGATGAAGTCAAGTATGGATGGTTATTTTAGAACTCTAATGAATGAACTTTGTTAAACTTAAAACGCTTGAACCTATTTGGGGACCTCCTAATGAAATTACGAGACAAAGTGTATTAATTAAATAACCTATCAAGGGCCTCCTATCCACCCGAAGTAAATGATCGATTCCTAAAATTAGGAGATGCCAAACCATTAATCAAGATCTATGCGCTATCTCGTAATTAAGATATCTAGTTTAATGGATCTAATGATGCAAGTTGAGTTAGGTGTAAGGTTATGTAATCGCGTTAGGAAACTCCTTAGGATTGGTTGAGCCTTCCGCTGTGATATCTAAGTTGATAGATAATCCCCATTGTATTTTTACGTCGTGCCTAATATGAATTGAGTTAACTTCAACTATCTTAATATTGTAACCTTTTCATTTACACTCTTAATTATTATAAAAAAAAAAAATTTACACTCCAATTGAGTGTTTTTAACTTAAACCCTTAGGGGTTTCCTGGCGGGGCATTACAAATACTTGCCATCATAGTATTGTAATAAAATATTTGTTCTAATTTATAATTACTATAATTTTGAATTGTAATAAAAATGTGTTCCAATTTTTAATTATTATGATTTTCATTGTTATTTTAAAATTATATTTTTTTAAATATATTTATGTAATATTAACTATGACTTTTATTTTAATAAAATTAAATATTATTAAAATTAATTTCAAATTTAATTATTCATTGATAATGTAATATTATATTATTTTTTATATTTATATAATATTAATAAAAATAACTATTAATTATTATCAAAATGAAAATAGACTGTTTTTGAAAAATATTTAAATTTATGATTAAATGTTATTATATTATTTTGTATATATTAAAATGATTAATTTTTTTAATGATTTTCAAAAACTATAAAAAATAAAAGGATTTAAAAAAGATATATAAAATACAATTATAAATAATACATGTAATAATTAGAATTTTTTTTATAGAAATACTTGTATTTAATTTTTTATTTAATTTAATTTAAACTAAGTCAAAACCTGATAATTGATTTTATTATTTATATTTTGTGACAAAAAAGAATCATTGAAATTTATGTATCTATGAAGAAAAAATATTTTCTATAACATTATTAGTTTTTATTTACTTTTATTGATATCTTCATATGCTTCATATATGTATTGTTAGTTTTTATTGATACTTGTATACCTTTTTTCATATATTTTTGATACACTTAACTAAGTTCTAAAAAATATTACTATGCTTCATTCTATACACAATTAAAACAAACCTTTGAAGATTAAGGAACATGCTGGATAATGTTGCTAAAAGAAATGAAATTTAAAGTATCACTAAATCTTAAAATTTTGATATATTTTAATGAAACATAATGTTGAAAATGGCAGATAAGATGCAACATAATATGAAATTTAAATTTGCCCCTAAGAATATACATAAACTAAAATAAAATATAAAATGAAATATAAACTTCTTCAGATTGTATAATAAAATATAAAATGAAATATAAACTTCTTAAGAATAATCTGGCTGAATATAAGAATATGATTACAATTTATCGTAAGTTAACCTAAAATAATATATTTATTAAGAAAAAATATTTTATTTATAATAGAAAATTTTGATTAAATATATTAAATAATATATTAACAATGAATATTAGTTTGTACTTAACAAAACAAATAAGACATCTAGTATCATGTCATAATTATGTACATAAAAAATAAAATATATTTGACATATTTTTATTAGAGAAAAAATAAAATTATATTAATAAATTTTAAATAAATAAAATAATTATAAGACAATTCAAAAATATATTTTCAAATAAATTTAATTTTATTAGATAAATATATTTATGATATTTATATTGATTAATTTAGATATTCAGTAATTAGCATAATTGACATAACGAACCATTGAAACATGTGAACTATCTAACATACTTTTTTAAGAATTAGTAGTAAAAAACCAATCTCATCGTAAGGAATCTGAGTAGAAGATATGTATTTCCATATAGTCTCAAGACCTTCGTTCATAGTGGTGAATATTTCCTGCAAATTCATAGTCACAAACAGAAAAATTAGAAGATACCCCCATCAAAATAATTATCTTTGTAAGCTAACATTTATATAATCCAAGTGAACTATCTCATTTATGGATGAAAGAATATTGGTTATAAGAAAATATTAAGAAATTGGAATAAAATTATGAATATTTTGAAAAAAAAATCATGATAATGAAAAGTGTCAGAGAAAAATAATCAGGGGAAGCATACCAGTAGTTGTTATAGCTAACTTTGTGCATAGTTTTGGACTCTGGTAGTTATGAGTGCAAGGGTCAAAACGTATACATTTTTAAGTGTTGTGGGATACCTACTTAAAGATACATTTAAAGTTGTCAATACTTATGCACAAATGCCCCGCACTATAAGTACCAATAATGGTACAAGAAATGGGACAATTATGGTCCAAAAATGCTAAAAAAAAGGGTGGCTAGTGATACATGTGAAACTCCTTGACTATGGATACCTTAAATGGTGCACAAATGGTCAATTATGGTTCAAAATGCTAAAAAAAAAGGTGACTATTGGTGCACATGAGCTTTTAGTTTTTTTTTTGTGATTTTTAAAAAATTAATAATTAGAAGATTAGATGTGCAAGAAATGAATGATTATTGGAACATAGACAGTAACTGATGCTCTTCCCCTATATAAATAAAAATAATTATTATATTTCTATTTATAATTGACTTTTCAATATATTCTATTTAATTATAACTATACTTCTGCAGATTAGAGGGGGGTTGAGATGCTAAATATTTTCTAGAACTTCTTTTCAAATGCATCTATACTTGATTATTTTATGTTTTATAAAAGTAGGCACAAGAATACCAAGGACAAGAAGCGAACTCCATACCAGCAAGAGCAACTACAACTAATATTACAAATAATACCAATTTATCTATATTGGTCTAAGTCTTCACCATTTTTTTCTTAAAATATACTATATTTAATTAGAAACATGTATAACTTTTGTAGATATTAGGTAGATATGGAGAACAAATGAATAGATCTGATGAAGAAGTAAAAGATGGTGTGTATAGTAAAGCCGGTTGGGATAAAAATTGCTAGATTGTATTCAAAGTTACCCTTTAAATACTATCCTATATCCATCCATCATAGTTTTGGGGTAGTTTATTCAACTTTCTCATACTTTTGTAAACATTAGAATATCTTAAAAGTAATTGCAGAACAAATACACTATGTCAACACACTTTAATTGTCATCTAAGTTTGATCACAAATTCCTCTTCTTATCATTCATGTAAATAATGGGTGTCTATTAATCCCTTCTATAAAAGCTTTGTATGTCCAACTCACTAGATCATGTTTTAGGACAACTGCAGCAATATGGAAAACATGAAAGAAGGAAGTAGGAGTCTAGATACTTTGACCTAGTATGCCAATTTCACTCACTATTATATTCTCCTACTTTTTCTTCAGACTATACCACATTATTAAATTTTCCATTATATATTTTATGGGGAAGCTGCTAGCGCAACAAAATAAATCATATATTCATATTCCTCTTTTATTAACAATCGCTTCAATACTTGTCAATAATGGCATGAGCCCGAGGAAAACTCTTCTAGCCCATACATTCAAACTATGAAATTATAATGCACGGACAATTAGAGAAATTTTATCAACACTGAAATGCTTTCAAAGACCTAAACTTCAAAGTTTGATCCAATAGAGGAGTGAATATTTCATTAATAGTTTGTGGGTTCAACAACCACCTTTTCACTTCATTGTGAACAACAGTAAACTAAAGACTGATAAAAATCCTATGAATCGCTTGTAGAAGTTCTTATAAAAAGCACATCAATCAATTGCAAAAGTTATTAAGAAAATGCTATCAATTCAGAAGTCCTTATAAAAATCCTAATCAATCACTTGCAGAATTTCTTACTTCTGATTGATTAAATTGTGGGACCAATGCTAAACTACTGCCTCAAACAGAAATATCTTCCATTGAAAGAAAGTTGTTTAACGAAAAAATCTGATTTGGGCTTGTACAATTATTCCAATGCATTCTAGTCACATATATGGTCCTAGTCCTATTATGTTAATAGCATGACATAAAGGTCTGCTCTATGCCGAAGCCCAATACCAAGTTCAGGACTACAAATATCTTTCTAGTCACACATTATGCAATTTAACCTAGCCTATTATGTAGTCCTTCCCTTGGTAAAGCGCAACAAGCTTGTATGTGCCAATGTATGATATTTTATAGTGTGTAAAGATAGAACATTACCGGTCTCTGTTGGGGTCATTGATTCTTTATTTCTCTAAGAACTTGCTTTTTGGAAAAAACAAGCAGAACTACAAGTTCAATATTTTCATGCTCCATGAGTTTGAAAAGCTCATTTTCAATATTTGCAATCCTTGATCCATCTGTATTGTCAAACAAAAATTTCTCTCACAAAACAACCCTAAGAGATTACCATGAATTTTCTCTGCAGCTCTTGTTATATTCATTCTAACCTAAAATCAGCCCTTAGTTCCCATCTCTTCACTCTCCCAATACCACAAGGCCTTGGATATGCTAGTGAGAAAGCAAACATCTATGGAACAACTAATCTATTTTCATAAGCAAGATGGGGAAAATTGGTAATAATTATATTGCCATTTTAGACGAATCCATTTGAGAAATAAGTTGAAATGATTGTTTAAAATAAAAGTTTGTAAACTATGCACGTAAATCATATCAAAGTGAGTTACTGCTTAAAATGAAAATTTGAACCTGCCCCTGGAAGTGTTCATCTCATCTATTTTATTAACAAAAAAATTGAAAGAGAGTTCAATTTAAACACCAATTATTGTTTTAAGAATTTTATTTTTGAGTAATAATGAATAGTTTGATACTCAAAATTCAACTAAAATTCATAAACAAATCATAAAAATTGTAGCCAATAAACTTATATAAACCCAAGAAAACTAAAAATGGAGAATAAATACATAAGACATTTGACAAAGACAAAATAAATCCAGTAAGAACTTACATAAGAGATTTGATAAGTTTTAATATGGAAAGCCCAACTGAAATACTTATGAAAAAAGATTTTTTTTGTTTCTGAAACAAAAATCCACCAAGATAGCGTACATGAAATAGACTCATCTCCAAGAGAACCAAAAATAGAGAATACATAAGAGATTTGACAAAGACAAAATAAATCCAGTAAGAACTTATAGAAGAGATTTGATAAGGTGTAATATGGAAAGCCCAACTGAAATACTTCTGAAAAATTAAGATTTCTTTTTTTTTCTCAAATGAAAATCCACCAAGATAGCGTACATGAAATAAACTCACCTGCAAATTGCCAGGCTTCTTCAGTTCTTGAGTGAGCTACTTCCCAGAGCAAAAAGAAGGAAGGAACAAATAGTCTTTCTTGGAATGAACGACGTAAGTGAAAGTGTGTAATAGTTATGTGAAAATCTCAAGCTGGTGGGATGTTTGATGAATCAAATTGAACTCCCACTTATAGTGAAGTTCAGTTTAACGACTCTTAATAAATTGAACTTGGTCCTTATAGTGACAACACTCATTCTCAAGACAAAAGTTGATGTCAAAATAGTCTATTTTACCTGTATAGTTTGAGACATAACTGTGTAATAACATTGCTTTTATAACGTCTAGTTTAACCACATAATTAGAGCCAAAATAATATAATATTAATGCTATCTTATAGCATCTAGTTTAATTGTATAGTTTGAGATAGCTCTAAGAATATAATAAAAAATATTATTTTATGCTATTTTCTTGTTAATTTTTAATTCGTGTGAAATAAGAACAGTTTGTGATGTTGAGAATGAATTGGAACATCTACATTTATTATTACTTTTAAGATAAGATCATTTTTTAGCAAGCATTATAGTTCTAATTTTGATTTGCAATTAATAAATTTTTATCTTTTTTGTGTGAAAATAAAATAAAATTTAATATTAAAATAGTTAAATATATTTATTCACTACAATTGTAAAATATAAATTATATTTTTTAATAAATAAAATAAAAAATATATATATTCACTAATATTATTATATTATTTTAAGAGATAATATTAGTAATAGAAAATTTTGATAGTTTAACTAAAAGTTAGATTTTGATGGTTTAATTAAAAGACTTCTAAAAAGACAATTTATTATTCTTTTCATTCTAGTTAGTTATTATAATTATTGTTTTTACTCTATGTGTAGAGCCGAAATCGAGACCATAAATATTATACGAATACTCCATAATATTTGGAATGGTAAGTGAGGTTGTACATGCACGACTATGATTGTGAGTTGTAACTAGGTGCTTAACTTTGCAATTTTCCAGCAAGTAAAAACAAAAAAAAATTAAACATTGAAGAACGTTTTATTTTAATTTTGTATGTTTATATTTTTTTATTCTATAAATTTATAATTTTTTATAAATTATTTCTTTCATTAAAGTATATATAATTTTTATTTTAAACAATCAGTTAACATATTTATTTTAATTAAAAAATATGTTAGTCTATTTATTTTAAAAAAAAAAATCATGTTTCTTCATATTCATTTAATTTAGGTTGTGTAGGTAAGAGATATCACCATCAAAAACCTCAAAGGAAAGAAAAAAAACATAACGAAGACTCATGGAAAGAAGCACTGAACCAAGCAACAAAAAAGACAAGGAAGGAGCAAAAACATGAAGAAAATGGGAGGAGACAAGAAGAACTCGCTATCCAAAGGGAGGAAGATTCTTATAAGAAAGTACATCATGTACAAGAACCTGATCAAACCAAGGCCAAGCCACGACCTAAGGAAATTGCTACTCAAAGAAAGGAAATAGTGTATGAACAAATTCAAAGAGTACAAGCAAGCACCGATCCCAAATCAGAACAAGCTACCAAACTTGTGTCAATTATCAGTGATCTTTTCTCACCGTACAACATACTTGTCAGATTCAGTGAACCCACCTGGGATAGCGATTATAAAATAGATTCCAATGAGTATGAGTGGGACTCCTATTCTGATGTTACTAAAGATAGTGAGGTGGATACAATCCACACATACACACCCATTTCTCATGAGGGACAAGGCTCAAGATCTCGATCGTTTGAATTCAGACCACAACATATCTATGAGGCTAGTGAGAACGAGCAATGAGAATACGAACAAGGCAATGTCAAGGAGAGTACCATTGAAAACTTTGAGAATATGATAGACCTCATCGATATCCCAAATAAATATGATGATGTCTCCATCATGACACTTACAACAGATGATCTTAACCCGCCAAATGACTCCTTACCGCTCATATATCCTGACCTCATAGACTGAGAAGAACCCGAACATCATGATATACCAATATTCCCAAATGATGAGTCAATTTTCCAATACCTATGCTCAGTCAACCCAGAATGATGCTCCACCAGTGAACCACATAATGATATCTGCAATTAGGGGAGTGCTAAGTCTCTGAGTCACAAAAACAAAAAAATAATAAATATAAAGGACGTATCTAAAGGTGAAAAGATTTTTGAGGCACCTAAAGATGGGAGACTTGACACTCTTCTTGAACATTACCAGGAGAGATCACCAATCTTGATTGAGCCAGTTCAATCAATAAATATTGGCACTGGAGTGGCAGCCAAAACCATACACCTGGCAGAATCACTCACAGAAAAAGAAAAACCAGATTTTGTTAAATTCTACGTGGAGAAGCAAATCAATTTTATTTGGTCTTATGCTCACATGTCAGGGGTAGATTTGAATCTAATTATGCATCAATTTTCCATCGCTCCTGGAGTTAAACCCGTCAAACAAAAATTAAGGAAGATGAATCCACATGTGGCATTATTATTCAAATCAGAACTAAAGAAGTTATTAGATGTCAGATTCATCCGACCTATAGACTATGCCAAGTGGATCTCAAACATTGTACCAGTTTATAAACCGGATAAAAGCATAAGGATTTGTACAGACTTTAGATACCTCAACAAGGCATGTCCAAAAGATGAATTTCCTTTGCCAAGGATCGACACCATTGTTTATCTAATAGCAGGGCACATAATGTTATCACTCATGGACGGTTTTTTGGGCTACAACCAAATTAAGATAGCTCCAAATGATCAAGATAAAACTACATTCGCATATCCATGGGGAACTTATTATTGGAACGTCATGCCTTTTGGCTTGAAAAATGATGGTGCAACTTATCAAAGAGCCATGACAACCATTTTCCACGACATGATGCATACTTTCATGGATGATTATGTAGATGATTTGCTAGCTAAATTATTCACAAGAGCTGAACACCTGGACATCCTAGATAAAATCTTTCAATGATTGGATAAATTAAATGTTAGATTAAACCCTAAGATGTGTGTTTTCGAGGTCACATCTAACAAACTTTTGGGCTACATTGTATTAGAATTTGGGCATCAAAGTGGATCCAACAAAGGTTCAAGCTATCATGTAGATGCTACCTCCTAAAAACATTAACTAGCTATGATCTCTGCAGGGTGGGCTACAATCCATCAGATGATTTATTGCTCAGTTAGCAAATAAATGTCTTCCATTCAATCATTTGCTTCATAATAATATACCTTTCAGATGGGAAGACAAATGTGTAGAATCATTCCACCAGCTCAAACAATATCTGATGAATCCACCAGTTTTGGTACCACCGATAGAAGGTAAGCACTCATCCTCTATATATCAACAACAAAAGTATCATTAGGGGCACTGCTAGCACAAGAAGATCCAACGGGAAAAGAAAGGGCTATCTATTACATCAGTAGGACTTTGAACAGATATGAACTCAATTATACATTCATCGAAAAGGCTTTCTTAGTAGCAGTGTTTGCTTCTCAAAAGTTTTGCCACTATATGTTAGCCCACACAATCAAACTGGTAGCAAAGATCAATCCTCTCAAGTATCTACTCAGCAACACTGCTCTCACAGGAAGATTAGCTATATGGGTCATGATCCTAAGAGAGTTTGACGTTTAGTACACAATACAATGAGATATCAAAGGACCAACAATTATAGATCAACTGGTAGAAGTACCACTATCATACCAACACCCACTACAGGTGGAATTTCTAGATATGGATGTACTCACTATCACACCCAAGTAGTTGTAGAATAGAGAATCACAAAATTAAGAGTTTATGGAGATTCTCAATTAGTTATCAATTAGATCAATGATGACTATCAGACGAAAGATGATAAGCTAATGCCTTATAAGAGAATGATGGATGACTTCAAAAAGTACTTCATGCACATCACCTTTGAGCAGATTCCAAGATTGGAAAACAGAGTTGTCGATGCAATGGCCACTATCGCCTCGCTTCTACAAATTCAAGATAAACAGAATCATTACAAATTCTTGGTGGAGCATTTGTTTTCCTCGGCCTATGACAATACCCTCTCACCCGAACTATCTCATAACAAAAAATGAAGATCCATCCAAAAATACGCCTGCTATACCTTAACTGCTAACACACTTTACTGTCGAGGTCTAGATGGTACTCTTCTTCAATGGCTCGATCGTAATGAATCTGACTCCGCCTTACATGAGCTTCATGAAGGTATTTGTGGTACACATTCAAGTGGTCCTACTCTTGCCAAGAAACTTCTGAGAATGCGATATTACTAGCCGACAATGGAAAGAGAGTCCTATCAATTTGCTAGGAAATATCCTAAATGCCAAATTCATGGTAACCTCATACAGGCACCAGCACAGAAGTTGCAACCATTCACCACATCTTGGCCTTTCTGTCAATGGGGAATTGATCCAGTGGGAAAGATTCATCCTTCCTCTTCAAACAAACATAAGTTCATTATCACCGCCACAAATTACTTCACCAAGTGGATTGAAGAAGTCCCAATGACCACCATGACTGGAAAGTAGATCTCATCATTCATCCTCAACTATCTCATTTGCAGATATGAAATTCCTGGTTCCATCATCACAGATAATGCACGTCCTTTCAAGAATCAAGATGTGCAAGATCTATGTGAATGATTCAAAATCCAACATCGTTTTTCCACACCATACTATCCACAAGGGAATGGCCAAGCAGAAACATCAAATAAAACAATCCTGAAAATCCTCAACAAAATAGTGAATGATGCTGGCAAGGATTGGAATGTATAATTCAATCTGACACTTTGGGCCTATAGAATGAGTATCTACACACCTATAGGGGCTACATCATATTCATTGGTGTATGGTTCAAAAGCAATTTTGCCTCTTGAGGTAGAAATCCCATCTCTTTGAGTATCTTTGAAGGACCTCATAGCAGATGAGGAATATCGAGTGAATAGGTTGTAGGAACTAGAGCTTCTTGATGAAAAATGACAACATTCCTATGACCATATCAAGGCATATCAACAACGAATGTGCAAAAGCTATAATCACAAATTCATCCCAAGGGCTTTCAAAATTGGTGATCTGGTCCTAAAAGAAAATCCCAAAAATCAACAAGACTGAGAGAAGAAAGGGAAGTTTGAGCCTAACTGGTTGGGACCATTTGTCATCATATCAACTTATGGATTAGGAGCATATCAGTTGTCAACTTCAGAAGGGGACGTGCTCGACTAACCAACCAACAACATCCATCTGAAGAAATTTGACACTTGACTCATTTAATGCACAGATCAAACAAAAAAGAAAAAAAATTAAAAAGTATCAAAAATCATCACTGAGGTGAAAACCTGGCAAACAAGTGCCTTGTGACACAAAAAAATAAAAAATCAGAAAAATACAAAAAAAAAAGAAAAAGAAAAAGTGCAATAAAAACAAGTGGTGAAAACTTGGCAACAAGCGTCACTTGTAAGAGAACGACTCCTACATTTATTTGTAGTTCTATCATATCTTTAATCCATTTGATCCAAAGCCCATAGCCATCGTAGAACACTTATACACGCAACATTATCTCGGACATACTTAGCATAGTCACTCTCCTTGATTATCTAAATAGTTATCCATATCATATCCCACCATGGCTTGGTGATCAATTTATATTCCACATCGACAAGTGTCCATAACTAGGGGCAGCATTCATCTCGCTTTAACATTCAGACAACAAACAAGGATTGCAGCATACTAAGGAAACCAATGTCAAACCTGCTTTCGGAATAGAAAACATGATCATTATCCAACTACAAATGCAATACACACATGATGGATGATATATTCTGAGTTATGATTTGTTTACATTTGGCACAAAGTTTTGACTATTTGTATCTTGATTTTTGAATCATTAGATCTCCTGAGCTACTCAAGGATGCAGTGAGCTAGAGAAGCAACGAAGGAATCTAATATTTTCTTTGGTTTTTTGTCTGTGAGGTGATCATTCGTAGGGTAAAAATTTGTCTCGAGACATGATTGGAAACATATCATTGAAGACATTTTCCATTTTTCACTTAAAAATGGTTAACTCTTGTCTATTTTATGCAAGAAACACTCGGGTCGTCTTGAGTCAAATTATACCTCGACGCTTGTGTCATCTTGCAATATCAAAAATCATGTAAGTTATACTCAGGTCATCATGGTTTAATTATATCATGATGCTTGTATTAACTTTCAACATATCAAAATCTCAATGATGACAAAAGGAGAACAAACAAGTGACTAACAGGAATGACAATGACAAAATTAAAGTGATCATTTAGTTGTATTTATATAAAATTAGTTGCATACAGATGCAGTAGGTTGCATATCATCTTAAACTTGCATTAAGCTGCATATCATTTTAATCTTGCATTATTATCATTTCATTATCATTATCATCTACATCTCATTTTAAAGATACATCTCACATCATAATATTCGGATAACATCACATCTCATATCAAAGTAAACACCATACATATCAATAACATAGCAATGCATCATTGCATTATCAACCATTCCATCACAAACCATGTATTCACATCATCATGTAATAATCAACATTAAGAGATCAAGAACATGATTATTATCTAAGCATCTAAATCGCCCTCATAGTATCATCATATCAAATCATGCCCATCATAAATCAATAATCATCAATAACACATCACATGTGGATCAAAGAAAATCAATGCATATATCATATATATCTCGCAAAATTGTCAAAATGTACAATGAGTATAATGTCTATTAGTACAAAAAAGGTAATCAATACAACAAAGCAAGTCTCTCAGGTGTGACTATCTCCTAAGGCAGAAGGTCTAGCAACATATGTCCTAGCTCCTAGATCTCCACCAGATGGATCACATAGTGCCGACCCCATAATTCCTCTACTCTCCATCCTCGAATGACTACGTCCAGATCGATTGGACACCTCTACAGCGTAGCTAGGATCTCTATGCTCTTGAGGGATCATATCATCGTACAAATACCTACAATATTCAACCTCCATGGCCAAGTACTGTATCTCCCTCAATGTGTCTCGGAGTAGGGCGCCTGCGGTGGCTCTATCTAACCTATCAGCAAGGGCCTTTGCTCGAACCCGACGCTCTCTTGTTGTATCCCTTTCTGCCTGTAGCTACGCAATCTATCATTGTTACGCTAGCACTTGTGCCTACAGATATTGAACTAAGACCTATAGTGCCCTAATCTGAGCATCCTGTTGGTGGGTCGGCACCCTAATCTAAACAGGTACCTATGTCATGGTCCTAGTTGCACTTGTCTCTGTCTGATGTGCTGGTGGAGGTAGAACGTCAGATCTCCTCCTCTGGGCAGGTTGCCTACCACCCTTCGTATCACCCTCCATCCGTCCCACAACAACTAACACCGCACCTATCCCCACACCCCCACTCACACCACACACAAGACCACCTCTGCCACCACATCCACCACCCCCTCCACCTCCATCTCCTCCCTCCTCTCCTTCATCCTCCTCTCTGCCTAGGTCCCCCTCGCCTTTGTGGCTGCTCCTCCTCATCATCATCAAAAGCTGGCAATAAATCTGTCAAATCAGATATACGAGCCATTGCATGTGCCATGAAGTAAGCTGAGAACTCCTCTGTCATCCCAACATCCATTACCATGTCCCCATAATACCAGATCTGTCCTTATAGGGTCATGTACTCATCCACGACTGGTGCACTATCTAGGGTAGGCCCCCACTCTGACACATCTTGTCATTGACGAGCATACAAACAGGCTCCCTGTGGCATCCCCTATTGTCTACCGTACTACCGATGAATGCAATTGTATAGGAATTTCTCGATAATAAAAGGCATCCATCCAATCAGGTACCTATATATATACATAGGGCATCTCTAGCCCATCCTTAGCCCACACCGCACAATCCATATATGGTCTCCAGATGATCGTATCGATGTCATCTAAATCCCTATGCCATTTCTCTAGTTTGCCCAGCTTACGCTGGACAACTAAACCTGTATAACCATATGCATATGTGTTGGTTAACAGATTGGATCTCTCAAAATAAATACTCCTGTTGCCCAATAGAAAACCAACGAGAACCAACAGTTGGGTAAATAATATTATTTTACCCTCTACATAAAGGTACAGCTCCCTATATGATATTCAAAGAATTTTGAATAAACTTAATCATGTAATTCACTTTTAACCAGAAAGCAAACAAAAGGCTTCAACATTCACTTGTCAACACAACGTGAACGCTTCATGATAGATAATGAAATTCATAGTAAGACATTAGACTCCAAATGAAGATTAACTCACGGGATGATCAAAAATATTTGAACTCTAATTGATACTCACTCATGACTCACAGGACAAGGGGAATCAGAATATTCAAATGCTTTCAGCTAATTTCATTCATCAAATTGATCCACAGACTTAAAATGAAAAATCAGAGAAAGGAATCAGATACATGAACACATAATTATTCCAATAGAAATATTTATATATTCAAACTCACAGGTTTTCTAATGTATCATATATTCCATTCCATTCAAAGATGGGTATTTCACTAAAATTACCAGTAAAACCAATCTGCTCTCTCAATTTTTACAAAATTTTACGGATCCCGCCAAAACATCCATAACTAATATTTATAGCCACCAGGCTAAATTGTCTTTTTTTAGCAAATGAAACTGACCCATTAACTAAAACCAAAGTTTCAAGAAACAACCGTTCGTAACTGAAATTAACTAAACGACCAAGAGCCGTAAATAGAGCTATAATGATAAGAATAGAGAACAACTTAAATTGTCTCATGGGTGTGTGTGGTGCCACGTATATTTAGCCACTCCATATGAGCCACGGAGAAGTTATGAACAACCTGGTAATGTGGGAGCCCAATATGTAGGATGCATTGCTTCCAAACTTCTTTGTCCATATTCACTTGCATAACTTTAATTTTGTGCACTTCTAAGTGATCTGAACAGACAACTAACATAGACTCAATTCGAGCTACTCTGGTGAAGTCATCTCTGGTTAAAGACTTTGATTCTTTAACCAAGTTCATCTTTCCTTTGAAACTCTCCACCATATCTACTGCCTGCTCGATGGTCTGTCTATCTTCCTTAAGAAGTTGTACATCAATGCACTTTAAGTCTTTCTGCATCATGGCAATGAGTTCTTTCAATTCTTTCAACAGCTTAATGGACTCTTCGTGACCTTGCTTTATGATTGAATTTCTCCATTCAATATTTTCCTTGGCCACATACAGTATCTTGTCATCCAAATCATTTACTACCTTTTCTGGGAGAAATTTCATGACACCATATTTCTGCACATCTCTCAGTTGAATCAATACTGGAGCCATTTTTTTCCTTTCCTTCTCCCATGCCAACACCTCTATTTCAAGCTCTTGAGTTACAGTTACAGCATCTTCATACACCCTGATCAAATTGGTGATATACTCTGTTCCTTGCTGAATTATGGATTCAAGCCACTCCTCGAAGGTTTCTGCGAACATATGATTCCTCTGAACCTTATCCAACAAATTTTGGTTCATGGGTGATTTAGGATCAAAACTCTGAGAAACCTATGACAGGGGCTGTGGACTGGGATGATGTATGGCATTGATGTACTCTACCATCTACTTAACAGTCTGTTTCAACTCCCGTTTGTCCTTCTCATCCTTCCATGTTTTGGATAACATTCTTTTAGTGGAGGATTCTAGGTGTTTTGTGTCAACAACCCTTGAAGTAGTTCCTAAATCAACCTTTTCAACAGCAAAATCCTTCTTAGTAGCATTCTCTGGATCTTTGTCTGAAATCGGCCTAGCCACTTCAGCTACCCAATGCCCTATATTCTCATCCACTTCTAGCATAGCTTCTTCTTTTAGCTTCTTAGACTTAGGTGTTTTCCCGAGGCATTTACTCACCATATCCTCCATTGGTACACTGATAGGGACTACATTTTGTTTCTTACTAATTGAAGCTCCCAACCACCTTGAAACATTTGGAGATTCTTTTGCTAGCGGCGTCTGATATTCAGATGAATCCATGATAGCCAAAGTAGTCGCTTGATTGGGGTTTTCCTTAGGTAGCTCCTTTTCTTTACCTACATCTTGAGCTGCAGGGATGTTTGCTTCCAGTTCACCCATAAGCACTTGCGCCTCTTCTCTATCAAGAATTATGATAGTTTCTTTTCCTGAAATTTTTGTACTTTTCTTCTTACTTCTGGAATGGGTGATTCGAACTATTGAGGGGCCAAATAGTGGTTCTTTAAATCTTCTACTTTGAACCTTCTCACTTTGTGTATCAGTGACACCTGCAATATCAACAATAATGTTAGAAGAAGAAATTGGTACAGCAGCATGAGGTTGCTCAACTGATTTCTCGGCTGAGGTAGTGGTCAATCTTGTTCCAGATCTACGGTCTCTTAACCATTTTTTTGTTCTCCTTATAACATTAAAGGTTTTAGATTGAATATTTTCTTCTTCTCTCCTATCCCAGTTAATTTCAAGAATAGGTTGATCATGAACTCTTTCATTGAACTCCGGGTCCAATACATCTTCACCTTCCTCTTCTCGTATTTCTGCTATGTTCATTAGCAATTTCAAAGTAATGATTTGTCGTAAAGTGAACCTTGACCATAATCTTCTCCGAACTTCAAATTCATCACGGCAATCTTCCCAGTAGTCTTCTAACTGGGGTATATGTGAAAATTTCACATCAACATTCAAGTGTTTCATTGCATATTCTTTGCTGTCAAACCCCTGCCGAGCAACATAAGGCTGCAAATTCATTTTCTTGAGCTCCATTTCTAAGTTCAATGCATCAGAAATAGTTTTGCAACTATAATATCTGAGTTCAACTGGGAAAATTGCTTCAGACTCACTTTTCATTCCTAATTTCTTGTCAACATGAGCTAAATGTCTGCAAACTTCTAAGAGTACATAACTTTCAAGAGCATATCTGGGCAATTTGAAAGGTTCATCTTCAAAGCCACCAATTCTAATATAAGTAAATCTAGGAAATTGAATAAAACAACTCCCATATGTACTGACCAACTTTAATGCCTCGGGTGACATTCTATTATTCAAATTTCCCTACAGTTCAAAAGTTAATCTTCCCACAAAGACATCATTCCATCTCAAGAAGTTTTTTGTGTACCTCTGTATCTGCAAATGTGGATAACACTCATAGACCTTCATTCTATTAACCCAAGGTTCTTGATATAATCCTGGCCATTCTCTGATACAGGCTAAAATATAAAATAGGTATGAAGTCATATGAAAACCAGCCATTCCAACAAAATTACTCAGACCTTCATGCAATCTCTCAGCAATTACTTGCGCCCAATCAAGGTATTTCTCACCAGATAATAATGCCTGAATGTAAAAATACATCCAGTCTTCCCAATAGAAGGCATGTGAATTCTCCTTAAGCCTATTCAAAAGAATCACAATATCTCTTACTTCTATAATAAAATGCTCTCTTGTCAAGGGTTTAGGCAACCTAGAACCTCCCTTCTCTATTTTAAGGAGCCAGTTTCTAGCAATGACGCTCCAATAAACACTTTTCTTCTCAGAGAAAAATGCGTATGAGGTTCCTATGGACCAATCTTCATACGACTCTTTGTGAGGAATTCCAATTGCAGCCATTACTGTTTCTCTATCAATTCGCACTAGCATGTCTCCATTATTGGCTCTAATACACCTATTACTAGCATCATATCTGTTCATGCATGCATATACTAATTCTAGGCAAGGAGCAACAATTGGGAGTGCGGCGGCCTCAACTAGACCACTGTGAACTATCTTTTCCATCATGGAATTGGCTTTTGGGTTCTTAGCCCTCTCTAGAAAATTATCTAACTCATTTTGAACGAAGGTTGTATCATCTAATTCTGGGAGGGTACTAATCAAGCATGATGTTCGACCCAATTTTAGAAGAGTTGGTCTCATTTTTGCTTAAAATTGCATCAATCAGACGGCATTCAACTCTGAGGCAAAGAATTACACTTTTCCAATTTCAGAACTAAAATAGAGCAGGAGAAAATAAGCAATTGAACTCACCTATCTTCACCATCAAACTGTGAAACCCTCGGAAAAACTGAGCTAAATTACCTTTCGCGTCTCTACTCTTCGTCAACGACAACAATAATTGTCTTACCTGAGAAGCATCATATTTAAGGACGGAAAACACTGAAAAGAACCAAAACACGCTTTGCCCCAGCTCATTCATCCGTGTAAAACCCCTCGTGGTTTGATATAGTTCTGACATGCTCATTAATTAGAAATCAATTTCACACAGTCAACATGCTTTCTCATGATTGTTTTCCATAATTAAAATTTGAAAACATGGAAAACAAGGAATATTTTGTTTCCATCGTGCTGCCTTTTCTTCTTAAACACCATCGGGCTGATTTGAAACACTACTTTGAACTTTGAACTACTTTAAAAGAAGTTCATTGGTTCAAAGTTCAATGACAAAAGATCAACATTTGTGAACAGGCAGAAAGAGACAAAAGGAACATTCAATGACACGGGAATGAACCTTGAACCTTGAACCATTTCAAAAAAGGTTCAATGGTTCAAGTTCAAAACGACCACAAGACTAGCACTAAAGACAGCCGCAAAACACAAGACAAAAGACCGATTGAACCTTGAACCTTGAACCAGAAAGGTTCAAAGTTCAAGTTCAATGACTATGCTAATGAAGACTTAGAACTTAATGGATCACATTTCCTTTGAACCTGAATTTTGAACTTTATAAAAGGTTCAACAGATGAGTATGAAACTCGATTGATGAAGACTTAAACTTCTGCAAAAATGATGACCCTTATTTTTGATGGGCTATAAGCAAAAAAAAGGGGGTAACAATATGCACGACCAACTGGCCTATCTCTATCTGCAAGCGGTCTTGACACTGCTATATGCTCCAAGACCCACACCTATAATAAAGTCACCCTGATTGATACACTAGTGTATCACAGATATACTACCTGGTGGAGCTCTCTGTATAGGTGGGCCAACATACAAGACCCCTATGCAAACCTGCGTACCTGCATCACCATCTCCTCCAGAACTAATCCCCATCCAATGACCAGTCCCTTCGATCTACGGTCGGGACAAAGGAAACCACCAATGAAACTTGCTAGTACTGATGGCAGAGGAGCATAACCCAAATCCAAAAACTCCTGCCAAAGGATCTCATAGCCACTGATTTGATCATCATGCAATACCCATCGGAGATCCTATGTGCCACCCTCCTAGGTCTGCTCGTATGGTAGCAAATTTCCTACCAGAAGAATCTACAAAATCTGATAACGGTCCTCTGGTGTAACTGTCATCTCACCAGTCACCAAATGAAAGGTGTTCGTATCACTATGCCACCTCTTTGCCAATGTTGTCAACAGACCCTGGTTAATGGTATACAGGGGCATGTCTAGTAAGGATGATAAACCACATCTCTCGATCACATCTTGATTAGCCTGTGATAGGTGCGGGACTCCCGAGACTGTAGCACACAAAGATCCACCTGCAAATCGTAAACATATCCACCATCAGTTCTCGATTCGATCAAATCTATCAAAAAAATCAACTTAAAAAGTGAATCATATCAAAAACACATCAGAAACATATCAGCATCATATCAGTGAACCATATCAAAGCATCATATCAGGAATCATTCAATCAATCAAGGACCATATCGAAACACAACATTATATCAGCGAAATCAATCAAAGTACCATATCGAAGAATTCCATATAAGTGAAAAAATCAGTGACTCATATCAAACAATGATCCATATCGACAAGTTGACCCATATCGAAAAGCAACTGATATCAAACAATGATCCATATCGAAAACTTGACCCATATCAAAAAGCAACTCATATCAAACAATTATCCATATCGACAACTTGACCCATATCGAAAAGCAACTCATATCAAACAATGATCCATATCGATAACTTGACCTATATCGAACAAACGACTCAAATCGAAGAAAGTCCTAATGACAACTTGACCCATATCGCAAAACTTGACCCATATCGACACTTGACCCATATCGAATACAGACTCATATTGAAATCCAGCAACATATCAGAATCAGACATCATAATGAAAATAGGACTCACATCGAATCACAATCCCTATTAGACAAACAATGGACCCATACCAACATCTACACAAGCTATCTAATCCATTGGATTCATGATGCATTTTCAAACACAAAATTTTCCAACTTTTTTTCCCTACGCACTAAAACAGATCTTCGATGTGCTAAACTGCCCTTTAAGCACTAAACTTTTAGACGAATGCACTACAAAACAATCCCGATGCACTATTTTCTCATCAAGTGCTAAAACAGAGCTTCTACAGGCTATACTAGTCACCCTACATGCTAATATACCCTATGCGCTACCTTACCTACTTGATGCGCTGCAAAGTGCACCTGATGCGCTAAATCACTGTGACACACTATTTTACCCCCCGCACGCGCTAACTTTTGATTGCCATACACTAAACCTAACCTAGGGTTTGCTATGCGCTAATTTTTGTTTCGTATGCACTAAACTATGGATGCTACATGCGAAAACAATAAAATACGACCAAACAAATAAAAACGTGACAAAAATCAATGAAATTAATCACAAAAAAGACAAGGATTTTGGCCACTTACTGGTGGGCCATATGCAGCGGATCTACGGTATCGCCTGATGCGCTCAAATCAGTGAGAGGAGTATGGAATCGACATCGTGGTTAGAGCTCCAAATGTCACAATCACAAGAAGACAAGTGTGCAAATGATTTTTCAAAATCACTTTTTACCTTTAATAGGGTAAATAAAAGGGTTAATAAGTGCGAAATGTATTTTACTCCCACTTTTTCATTATTAGCCTTATCAACATCTTTTTTTCGGGAGATGATAAATAATGTGTATCCAACAGAGTCAATATTCTCATATCGCAATCAATTCAAAACGATCATAAAATTGACAAATTTTCACCCAGACCCTCGATTCATCTCTCGAGGGGGCATCATCAATATTGTTCATCAAATCTACATCTAGGGCATCATATAGAACATTTTGGCACTAAACATCATATCGATTAAATTTTGGTAAGAATATCCAACGATTTTCTTTGAATCAATTTATAGAAATCCCCCCACTTGTATTTATGCAAGTTGCATCTATTTTGGTTGAAATAATTTTTTTTTATTTTAATTAAAATCCTAAATCCCCCCACTTTCATTTTCCTACATCTCCCACTTGTCTCCTAAACCTCTTCTAGAGCCTTCTAGATTCTTTTAAACTATTAGCTTTAATCCCTCTAAACATGTCCTTTCCCTAAGTTTGAGGAGGTCACTTCTCAAATTTGGAGGAAAGTCTTCTTAATGCATTTAAGGTTATATTTCTTCAACAAGCTAACTTACTGAGTTCCCCCAAATTTGGAATGACTCTTACAAATTTGTCCCCAAATTCTTCTAAACCATTAATTGTTAACTCAACCTCCCTTCATGGTTAGAGAATTTCTCTCTAACTTAATCCTCATCTAACCCAAGGGTCTTATCAAGCACCCATGTCTTTAACCTTGGTTATCCTATTAACCCTTGCAAAAGAGTTTACCCCCTGGGTAAAAGATTTATCCAATGGATAACTCTAACCTAAGCATAACCTTACCTCCTAAGGTAACCTTCATGTCTTCTCAAGAATTTATTGCCTCTTGAATCTCCTCTCAAGCCACCTCTTATTGACAATTGTCACCATTTTATTGGTGAAAATTGTAAACATGGATTGAGTAACTTTCAATCCTAGCCATTGTTAAGATTATTCAATCTTATCCATCCATTGCCCTATTTTTCCTATAAGTAGAGCTCTCATTCCTCATTATACATGATCCAAGTTTCATGCATCTACATTGTAGTCTAATTGGATTAAGCATTTTTGGCCTATATTTGTTAGATTATCATCATAGCATTTAGAAGCATTTTCATATCAATAGTATATCCATGCTAGTATATCATGTTAGGATAATTTAACAATATCTTTATCATATCACTATCTTCAGCTTAACTTAATCATCACAACTTTTAACATATTGTAATAACCCACTTTACTTAACCCAACAAAATTCGACCACTTTTTTTTGTTTTAATTTAATCATTGTATTTGATTCAATCGCATACTCTGGGCATCCATCCATTTGGATTAGGCATTCATCCATCTGGGATGAGCATCTAACCATACGGGTTAGGTATCTATCCATACGGAACAAAAGGTTTCATCTATCCAATACGAGATAGGCATCTACCCATACGGGGTAGGCATCTATCCAATTGGGATAGGAGGTGCTCTGGCTAGAGACTTAGACTCATCGGGACCATTTGGGTCCTGAGTCACTCACTAAGTACTACACTCCCCTAATAGGAGTGCACCGAGGTCATCGTCCTTAGGAGAAATCAAAATAACATAGTGTAAGCTTGAATTCTGCCTCGGGATGTGGCTTAAAGCCTCGAGAAGTCAAGCAAATCCATATGGGATTCCTTCCGAGTATGCATTGAATTACTTTTTCTTTTATTTCACTTATCTTTCAAGTTAGGATTCTTCTCAATCCTTCTTCTTACCAAAACCTAGACCCCATCCATGAACATCTGAGCACTAAGGACAACTCCATCCCTAGACTGCTTACATACCCGTTTCGGCATGGGATCAAGGCGTATAGTATATAGTTCTATTTTCTAATCTATGGTTTAATGTAAACTGTTTGGTGGGTATGCAACCCTTTCTAGGGTCAATGTCCCAGATAGTTTCTCTGTGGTTGCTACCCACGATGGTAGCACTTAAGAAAAAGGCTCAAGGTGGCCTATTGCTTGTGGCCTAAAATAATTAGATCCTAATACCTATCATAAGCTTCACCCTTGACCCAATTGTCAATCGTCAACAACTCTTCGAGATTAAATCAATTTCATAAAAGAATTTCACTCGATCATCCCTAAAGGGGTTTACTATGGTTTAACTCAGCGGATGTAAAATCATTTAAGGGTTATCTTATTAGATTATCGATCCAAGGGGGATTACCCTCCCCTTGGATTTTAACTTCCAAGTGTCGCTTATTACTCCCTGACGATTTATAGGGATGATGCCACAGACGTCGTTGATGCAACTTTATTAGGCGTTAAGTGTAGTAGTTCAACATGACGACATTACTCGTAAGCATGACCCAGAGGCACCATAAATACCGAACACTGCTAGGTTTTTGTTTTCTGACCCTTTTAATTAGCATCATGCTTGAACAATTATGAAATGAACGTGCAAAGCTTAAATAATTGGAATAACTGCTTCTATGGAATTCATGAACCACTTTGAAAACTAAATTATTTAATATTCAAAATTTGAAATATAACTTGCACAATAATGGCAATTATGAAACTTGCGTATTGATAATTAAACGTGTAACTCACATGAAGATGATGAAAATGTAACTTGCTCATCAATGAATGCAATTAATATATAAGTAATTCGCATGATGCAAGAATAGTGTCATTTACATGCAAGATTAAGCAATGTTTATTTCTATCACGAGAATAATTAATTATAGAGTCACTAGTTCAAAATGAGCAATTAGTTTAGACATTTGGCAATTTTGTATCAAATCATACTAATATGACTTAATTGTTTTTAATGAACCTAAAATTACCAACCAAGTAACCCAATAAATCTCAAATGGATTGAGAGATTCCAATTATATACTTTAATTTACAATTACAAATTTACTACACAATGATCCCAATTATTTATAAATTTTTCTAAGTTTAATTTACTAACTTAAAATTTAAACTAAAGAAAATATTAACAATTTCTAATTTGCAAATTAATATATAAAAAAAAAATCTAAATAATTAAAAAAAAGTACGAAATTTTAATCTTAAAAGTCAATGGGGAGTGGGGGCCATGGGTCCCATCACCCCTGCGGACCTGCAGGTGCAGGCCCGCAGAGATGAGGGAACACCGTGGGCCCCTCCACTCCCCCTGCGGCCATTGCCATAACAGTGACCGCAGGGGTAGTGGAGGGTACCACTTCCCTGGTGGTTACATTAACTCCGCCTCCCCCTGCACGTTGCCCGATAATTATTTCATGCGAAAAGATTTAACAACTTGCTTTATTTTATTTATTTATTATCATTTTTTTTGTATAAATTTAATAATATATATATATGTGTGTGTGTGTGTGTGTGTGTGTGTGTGTGTGTGTGTGTGGTTTTTATTCCAGTTTATTTAATAATATAAGAGGGATATATATATATATATATATATTATAAAAATAAGAATAAGAATTTAATCACAGGAATGAAAGGAAATAGAGAGATTTGTTTCAACAATATAACATATAACTAAATTATCACAGATATAGGCAAATGTTTAAATTTTGATTTCACAGTGATTATATCCAACAATTTTGCCCTTATGTTGAGATAAACAAAACTTTCTTTGAGAGATTCTTGGAAAATTAATGTCCACAGAGAGAGGGTTTTCTGAAAGAAAATAATATTTTCCACAGGGATTTTATACAATAAATCTGAGAAGAATTCCTATTTGAAATACTATATCATATAGTGAGATTTCTTAATACAAATGATTATATGCATAGAGAAAGAAATTATTTACAGAGATAAAAGAATTTGAGTTTTTTTTTTTCAAAAAAAGAAATAGAGATGTTGGAAAGCATGATTTATTATTTTTTTCAGATTTAAGATTTTCTCTAGATTTCAAAAAAACAAAAAAAGTAGAATCTGATTTCTTTCTTTTGAATAGATTAACAAATAAAAGAGAAATCTGCATTTGCATTTTAAAAAGAAAAGAAACTTTTATCAGTGCATTTTTTTTAATGAAAAAATAGATTTTCTTTTCAAATTAATCTATCTAACAATTAAGAAATGATTTCCTTCAGAAAGTTATATTCAACTAACGACTCTAAGAGGAGATATTTCCTTTGAAAATATAAAAATTTACATAAGGAATTAGCAAATGCAAAAAGGGAGGGAACTTGGAGAAGCCTTTGATGTTGAATCCTCTCCAATCTTCAAGCCTAACCTTGCTTGATCCTTCCTTGCAAGCTTGGAAATATTTCTTCAAAAAAACAAACTTAACTATTCTCCAAATGAAAAATATGACTACTAAAAACAAACTATTTGAGAAAACTTTCTTCAAAGAATAACCAACTCTCTCTTTTGAAAACTTGCATACAATATATAGGAAAAACCCCTTAATTCCACTATCTAGAGAAATTAATTAAGAATGAGATTCTTTTTCCAATATTGAACCCATGCAAAATTGATTAATATCCTAGTGGGGGAGTTACATGCAAGGGAATTAAAAAATGAAGATTCCTCTAGAAGCTTCTAATTCCTCCTACAACATGTGCCATAATTGGGAATGGGAAAAAGAATAAATAAATAATGTCTATTTAAATTATATTCTCCAAGTGTGTATGTGGGTCCATTATTTAACCTTTTATAATATTTATTCAACCATATTCAATAGCTCAACCACACAAAAAGATATAATAGAAATTTTATCAAATCAAAAGTGATAAAGGAGGGTTGTGACACATATCATATAGATTTTAGAATGCATTCATGCATATAGATCACAATATCACTCGTTCTTGGAGTTGTCATTCCTAAGTCATTTGCTCAATAATTTGAGAGCAAAACATTCACTTTAGGGATCCTGTGAGATAGGGAACAATGGGACACCCCTTGGGAAGTTAAACTAGTTTAAATTAGTTTATACATGCACTAAGAGTCTCATTGGTATGTAGGTCATTTGATCTTGATATATTCATTTTGATCATCACATTTTCCTACATACAATAGTAAATTTTGCTTTAATAATTTTAATAGATTGTCCAAATATTGTGGTATTCATAGAAATAAGACAACTTTGTTTCATCCACAATAAAATAGAGTTGTACAAAGAATGAAAATGACATAGATGGATAAGACTAGAAGTATGTTGAGTGGTGTTGTTCTAAAACATTTTTTTTGGATTGAATCTGTTTCCACTACTTGCTACTTGATTAATAGGTCTCCTACATAAGCTCTTGTTGAGAAAATGTCTATGGAGGCATGATCGGGTCATAAGCCTTCATTGAGACATCTTAGAGTTTTTGGTTGCAGGGCATATGCGCATGTGCCAAACAAGAAGTGAACAAAGTTAGAGAACACGGCTATGAAATGTATCTTCATTAGATACAATTATGGTGTGAAAGGATACAAGCTTTGGGACCTTGTTGCACAAAAGTTAATACATTGTAGAAGTATTATTTTTAGAGGAACCAAGCCTCTTTTTGTTACTTTGCAACCATGGCAAACTAAACAAGAAGATGTCATTCAATTTCCTTCTATTCTTGAAAGAGTTGAATCGAGACCCCTAGATAGACAAGAGGTTAAGGATATTTCATCTAGCTCCAAATCATTAGAATAGGAGGACAAACCTCCAACTTAGCTTAGTTGAAGGTCTACAAGACACAAACAACTACCTAAAAGGTATTCACCTGATGATTGGAGATGTATTTTTTCTTTGAATACTAATGTTGATGAACCTAGATCTATAGGAGAGGCATTAGGTATGAATGATGTATAATCTTGGAATATTTCTATGGAAGATGGAATGACAACTTTAAAAATTAATTATGCATTGGATCTTGTGCCATTTCTTGAAGGATGCAAAGTTGTTGGTTGCATATTGGTGGTCAAAAAATTTCTTGGTTCAGATGGAGGCATTGGGGAGAGAAAAGCAATGTTGGTTGTGAAAGGATAGTCTCAAGTTGAGGGTGTTGATTATGGTTAGATATTTTCTCTTGTTGCAAAAATGCTATCCATTAGATTTTTTCTTTCTATTGTTGTAGCTTATGATTTAGAGTTTGAGCAAATGGATGTGAAAACTACTTTTATTCATGGTGATTTGGAGGAGGATATTTATATGACACAACTAGATCACTATGTGGTAAAAGGTAAAAGTAATTTGGTTTGTAAATTGAAGGAATTTTTGTATGGCCTTAAACAAAGTGCTAGGATGTGGTACCAAAGATTAGATACATATGTGTTAAGTTTGGGATTTGAGCATTCTAAATTAGATTATTATGTTTATTATAAATCTGATGGTGATCATTTATTATAGATTGCATTATATATGTTGATGGTATATTACTCATTGGTAAAGGGAAAGGGATAATTTTAGAACTAAAGTCTCAACCTGCTACTAAATTTAAAATGAAAGATATTGGTGCATCGAAAAAAATTCTTGGGATGGAAATTAGAAGAGATTCTAGTGAATAGAAAGCTCTAGCTAGGCTAGAGTAAGTATGCCCAGATTCAATTTTACAAAGGTTCAACATGTAATATTGTAGACCATTATGTGTTCCTTTTACAGTTGGAACAAAGTTATCTATTTCAAATTATTCTACATCTCCACCAAATATGGAAGACATGAGAAACGTACCTTACCAAAGTGTAGTTGAAAGTTTGAATTATGCTATGGTCTGTACTAGACCAGACATTGCCAAGCAGTGGGAGTTCTTTCCAGATATATGTCTAATCTTGGTAGAATTCATTGGGTTGTAGTTAAAAGGGCCTTTAGATATTTGAAGGGTACCATAGAGTATTCTTTATGTTATCATGGTAATTTTATAGGAGATGATGTTTCCGTTGATATTCATAGTCATGTGGATTTAGAATAAGTAGGTGATATTGATAGTAGAAGCTCTACCAGTGCCTATGTGTTCAATTTATGTGGTGGTGCAATTGACTAGATGAGTAAGTGACAAACTGTGGTTGATTTATCCACTATTGAAGTAGAATATATTTAAGCTACTCATGCTTGTAAAGAAGCCATTTGGTTTAAGAGATTGTGTTCAAATATTAGAATAAAACAAGATGCACACTTACAATTTATTATGACAGTCAGAGTGAAATCTACCTAGCTAAGAACATGACATTTCATGCCTAAACCAAACACATTGATGTTTAGTACCATTTTGTTAGAGATGTGATCAAAGATGACAGGGTGAACTTGGTTAATGTAGAGACTTTGATGAATCTTGCATAGTCTTTAACAAAAGTTTAAGGCAGTGAGCACCAATAAGTTCAGATGGTGTTCAAAGTCTATGGGCCTCATGGCCACTAGCAATTAAATTATTGTGTAGATACTCCCTTTTCTCATGCAAGGTGTTCAACAAGTAAGAGAATGTTAGGAAAATGGTGTCTCAACATTACATATACATAAAGTTACTATTTTTGGCAAGTCTTCATGTAAGCACATATTGGTCTAAAATTTTCCCCAAAGCTTCGAATTAGTTAGATAAGCATGCTGGTGAATTTTTTTGTTGCAAGATCATGTCTAGATTTGAAGATGTTAAAGTTTTTAATTTTCAAAAGTTTGAAATGAAAGTTTTGGAGCCAATTTTGAGGGCCTTAGAGGTTCTAAACTAGCCTAAACGTGTTTGTAACTAGTGTAGTGGCTTATAGCTTGATAGAGAATGTCGCCAGATTTTTGGTACTTCAAATGGCTCACCAATAGGACACCTAGTTCAAAAGTTATGGTATCCAAAAGTTGGGTCTCCTAAAATATGAAATATAAAAAATGTGTTGGTCACATAAATGATCTATAAAAAGGAGTTACACATGTTGGTGTGTGTTTGACACATAATAGGTCATCTTGTATTGGAGACAAGATGGGCGCCACTATTGGGTGGTTTTAGCCTATGGTTTTGTAACATTGTTTGATGGGTTCATGTATTGTATATCCTATATATTAGGTGTGTGAAATGGAGGTTGTATGTAAGAGTCTGATAGTTGTTGAGTTTCCTTTGGATCTTCATGGGTATAACTCCTATGAGAAGCTTTCTCTACAAGTATATTGTAATTTGTTGATTTCTGAATAATATATTGGGAAAATTTTAGAAAGTGGGTTTTTTATCCTAAAAGGGTTTTCCCACATAGATCATAGTGTTTTGGTATGCATTCTATTAATGTTTTTTTTTGTTATTTTTTTTGTAATTGTTGTAAAGATCTATACAAAAATTTCATCACCCTCCTCTCAAGGTTAGTGTAGGAAGTTGTTCCACTACTTAACTACTTTACAAATAGGTATATATAAAAATAAATAAAAAATTAAGCCTTCATAGTTAACCAAAAATATATCTCTTGTATTCTTATACTTAGGGTGGGTTAGTCATTGCATCAAAGTTTAGGAGCTCCTCCAATTCCTTGTCTTCAAAAGGTGCATTCCTTTCATCCAATAGATTAAAGAATTATTTCTCTTCAAAATGCATAAAATTTATCAATGTAAGTTTAGGATCATGAGTTATGATGTTAACCTCCTCTTGTTTTATTGGTAAGATGATTTGGTTTAAATCATGAATAATTTCATGTTTTCTTGTATTTTATATACCTTATGAAACAAGAACTATCCCCAAGTGAGATTTAGTCAGATCCCATTAGATTCTAACTTTGACTCAGTCTTACATGTAGATGAATTATTGTCTTTTGATTGAGTTGCTTTCATACCTCTAATCACCTATTGATGACATACCCTTATTATTTTAACTAATGATATTGATGAGAAATTTCTTTTCTTTTTTTTTAAGATAGTGTTCTCAAATGAAATCCCATACAACATATGTAAAATACAATCCATAAAAATCCAAAATATATGAAGTAAACAATCGTTATAAACTTAAAAATATATGTAAAAAAACTATGCATGTAGAACTCCAAGATATAAGTAAAAAATCATCTAGAGAACTCCAATTCCACTACCCCATTTCATAGTTCTTGAAATCACTTAGCATTTTCAACTGCATGTATCTTTGTTTTATTGTTTGAGAATTGAATATTTAAAATTCTTTAAAATTACCTGTATTTTCCAATATATACATTCTAGTGGTACTAAGACTAGAGGAAGACAAATTTGACAAGTGGCTAAAGAATGGGTCTACTCTAGTTTTCATAAGAGAGCTCTCACATGGCTTCACTTGGGATTGCATGGGAAGCAATAAGACTCATTTTGAACAAGGGTTGATGAGGTTCATGCAAGAGATGGAGGCACAACAACAGAGAGAAGACTTCATCGAATTGGAGCTTGAAGGACTACCCTCCCACCCCTACAAAGATCAGTTTGCCGAAGGAAATGTGTTGGTCTGGTGTGAGGGAGAGCTAGGTTGGACTGCATGGCTCCCCCCTGTGGGTGACAAAAATGACCCTGGTTCCTCCTTTGTGTTCAGTTAGTTGTTTACTCTGTGATGTTTTTTGACATGTCTATCACTTTGTGTAATTTTGTAATTCATCTCCTATGTAAATGATCATATATTATGACTCGAGCTCCTGACTGATATAGCTCATGCATCTAATGTGTTAACTCTTTAGTTGGCTGCAAGGTATCCAGCCCAAACTCTCGAATTTCATAACTATTGTTTATATGATGCTTAATACACAAAATATATGCATTCTACTCGTATTGTTTGGCCATAACCTACACATTATACATTACAAGTTTAGATCACATAGATTTGTTCCTTCTACTATTATTATAAGGATCTTTTATATAATATAAGCAACTTCGACCTCCATAAGCTCTAAAAATGGTTTCTTTCTTAATTTTATTTAGTCTATATGTTTATCCATAAATATTGTAGCCTTTGAACCTCGAAACTCAAACTTATTATTTGTGAACTAAATAAATTTCAACTATAATTAAGTCTTTTTCCATTTTAATTTTTTTTTCATATCAATATAATGATATTCAACAATGATATAAATTTAAATAATTTGCATGTACTTAAAAATCCATTTACGACCATGTTCAAATTCCTTTGTTGACATGATAATGCCTTTATCTCTAGGCATGGAAGATTTTGTCTCTACAAATTTCTAACATATGATAAGAATACAAAGAAAGATTAAATATCCCATTTACTTCATAAAAGTCTATAATAATGTAAATCCAAGGTGGAAGTTTGTAGTCTAATAGATACATATTTTTTCAAGATAGTGACTTTTAAAAGGAAATAACATCATGTGCTTGCCTCATCGTTAAGCATGGGATGCTTGGTTCTGCATTTCTCTAACAATGAAGAGAATTGAAAATAAGAAATATTAGCAATTTTCTCATTTGCTTTGTTGACAGCTTTAAAATGTTTAAAATTTAAATAGATTTTTTTTTATTAAGATAAGGTGGGTTTTTGATAGGGCCTAAACCCTGTGATGAAAATAGGGAGGTTGTCCAAAGGATGATTAGAAAAAACAAAAAACTAAGAGAAACAAAACAACAATACAACCAACTTGCAAAACAACAATCCAATTCAAATAGATTGTTACCATCTTTTTTTTAGTTAAAACTATAATAAGAAAAAGTACTAAGAATCCATTTACCAACTTTTTTAGTAATAAGAAAAAATATTATGTAGTAATAAGAAAAAGTACTAAGTAGTAATAAGAAAAAGTATTATTTAGTAATAAGAAAAAGTACTACAATATGTAACTATTACATATAAATTGAGGTCAACAATTTTAAACCATGGTGGAAAGACTATAAATGGTATCTGATACACCATTTCATAGCCATAAACCTCATAAAGGTATTCATGGATTTCACCACATTCACATTTGGTGAAAAAAATCAATGATAGATAATCTTTTCACACTATATGACACATGAAAATGTAGATTTCAAATTATATGGTGGGAATCATTGAGCTACATATTACCTATTTTTCTTGATGTATTATATACTGGGGTATTCCTATTGGCTCCATATTGATTCATTTAATATTTCCTAATTCTTTGTGACCTTTATGTAGGGATTAAGAAACTCTCATAACGCCTTTTTTGGTTTGGAAACTCACGATTTAGTATTTAAATTATTGTATGATGCAATTGAACTTTAGTACATTAGTAAACCATGAACGGTCTATACCTAGACAAGGTAGACAGATTGCAATTCAAATTTAGATCCATTAGAAAACTGGATTGATTGTTGTGTGTAAACAATATGAAAGAAGATCATCTTTTCCAATGTATGCCTATGCATGTTTAATTTTTTATATTCGCATTTGCTTAAGAAATGGAAAGTCTTGATTTTGTTTCATTGGACACTGTCATATGATTGATTTGGGTACCTGCTTATGTCCTTGATCTTGAGTATTGATTGTTTTCTTGTGATGATGTTGTATCTGGTCATGTCCTTTATGCGGGTGTTGAATGTTGATTCATCGTTGGCCATAGTTGGTCAGGTCTCTAGTTAGAGTATCGTCAATTAGTGAACCTCATATGATGTCTTGTTTGACCAAGTGGGTATTCCTACCATATTGAAATCTGTATACTTGACATAGTGTATTCCTTGGTTTTAGGAGTTCGTTGGTTTATGGTCTAGTGTCATTCGGGAAAGTGGTTTTCGATTGGGGGCCACACCCAAAGTGGTTGTTGGGTATCCCATCGAAAGTGTGTCAAAATAAGTGATAACCTAATAGCATATTAAAGAGTTTAGTTATTGAAAACACTAAGTAAGTTAAGTGTGCCTCACATATGGGATGAGTGCTAGTACAGACTCGACATGCAGTGAGAAGGCCTAAAATCGAAAACCATCAATCTTGTCCTCACGAAAGGATGTGTGGGTCCACATGAGGCTTGGATGGGCCAGAGGTTCGGAATAGGTTTCTAGGGTAACCCAGTGGATGGGTTTAGAACCTATGAAGACCTGTCAGGGTAACCATACCAAGTTATGTGATGACACTTGTCCCTTATGTTCACTAGTGTGTTATTGTGTTGTCTTTGATAGGAGAACTGTTGTGGAGTCATCTTGTTGTTTATGCCCTTGTGAGTACCTGATATTCATGTTAGACCATGGGGTTGCTTATGATGGGATGCAAAGACTTAGTTTCGTGGATGCTCCAACTGATCTTTTTATTTGCTTCTTATTATGTTCAGTTGGATCCTTTTTCCTATTCAGGGATCATTCTTATATTTATTGGACCGATGTGGTCGTATTTATTATTGGTTTATGTACACCTTGATGGCAGGATGTAAATGATGTGAACCTTATGTATTCTTCACCTTATTATTTTATCAGAGGGGTCTTGCAGTTGAGTAGACCTGGAGATGTAGCCCACTAGGGGTGAACTCTGATACCATTTCGGTGTTATGTGGTGTTTATGTTCTTATGTTTCCTCTTTAATTTAGCATGTATGGATGGCATTATGTTAGAATATATAATATGGATTAGATGAATTTAATCTTAAATGCATGTATGTAGTCATCTTATTAATTGCAATAAATTGGATCACGAAAGAATGTAGATTTGAATCATGGAATGTATTCAGTTGTTGATAATGCATTTAAAGTATGCTTGGAAAGTATTCATTAGTTTTTAAATGAAATTAAAGTATGTTATGAAATTTAGATGCATGACTTATGTTTTAATGAAAGTTTGAACGTAATGTATGGTTAAATTTTATTGGATGAACTTAATCGTGTTATCTATACTTTTAACCTCAATGGATGAACCTTATCATGTTATCTATATTTTTAGTTTACCGAAAGAATTTACCCTTGATCAAAGCATTATCTTGTCATTACGTCAATCAACTTAATTGGGTTAATTAGTGTGAGTTGAGGTAAGTGTTAAATTAAGTAATCACGTTGAGAAACTCTTTAGGTGTTATTGAAGTATTCCGTTGTGTTTTCTGAGCTTATGGTATGTCATTGTATCATTGTTTTGTGTTTAATTTAAAAATATATATATTTGCACTCTATTCTTGTGTTTTAGCTTTATCCCTTCGGGGTTTCCTGGTGGGGCATTACATTTGGTATCAGAGCCCATGTTGCAAACACTAGGATCTCTGGTGTCGCTTGTGCCCTTAGTTGGTGTGAGGTGTATCGACCTTATTTTGTATGCTTGTCCTCTTTTGTATGTGTGTGATTGAGGCATAGGATCTTTAAGATCTTAAGGACTTGTGTTTTGTTCTTTTGCATATCCTTTCGAGTAAACCTTAATTGTGTGTAACATGTGTGTTCACACCTTGCTTTCACCTTCTTGATGTTGGTGCTTTTGAGTGATTATTTGTGCTTTGTTTGCTTAATTTATATCTTGGTCTATGATTACTCTTATTCTAAAAGAGAGTCGTACGTACCATCCTTATTGATTGTTGTGCTCTTTTTACTAATCCATTGGGTTGGTTAGTGCTTGTCTTGAATCTGAAAGTACAAAATGTGCTTGTGTTAAGCGTATGATCTAGCTTAGTGTTGTCCACTTGAAGGACTTGTATGGTAGATGTCTAATGCTTAATTGGTAGCAAATTGAATGTTTACCATCCTTCCTCCTCTTTCTCTCTAGAAATTAAAATGTTTGTTATATGGGTATTTATCTCTTATGTGAGTTTTCTTATTGCAAGAGAAAGGTTGTGACTTCTTGAACCCTTGTGTGAACCTTATGATGCTTCAGTGCTTCTAGATAATAAGAGGGCTATGAGTTTAAAAGTTCATATTGGTTATTGGGAGAAAATTGTATGTTTACATTAAAGAATTCTCCATGTGTATTGTAGGAGTAACATAATTAATTTCTATTTTAAGTAATGTGCATTAATATGCGAATAGTGGTTATGTGAGACTGCCTTGTTTGTAATAAGATATGTAAAAAGGGAACATGTTATAGTAGCTAAGAGTTTGTTGATGTGTTCCATGAAAGATTGTTTTATGTGTTTCATTATACCAATTCAATGGAGGACCTATTTTAACAATGCTCCATTGAACTTGCTTTTGGATATATATAATTGACTTATTATGATCAGTAAGTGCAAATGAAAAGCTTGTTTGATGTGTATGCATTAATATGTATTATTTAGTTGATAGTTCCTCGTTTACCTTATTGTCGTACTCTGATTTTTTGATGAAAGTTGCGGATTATGATATGTTTCGTATTAATTAAGAGTGGTGAGTGTTCGCAAGAGGTCTTGCATGAACGAAAAGATTGTCTGTCTTGATTTATTGTGTTGGAAAAACTAGGACATTCTGTTGCAACCATAATATTTGGAGATGTCGTGTAGACCAATTGGCATTCTTCTAAATATTAGTAAAATGAAAACCGTACAATTGTAATGATAGACTTATAGTGAGAAATTTTATAATGTTGTGTGATCTTGTTAATCTTGTGCTTATGTAAGAAATGGTTTGACTATCAAACTCCCTTTCCCTTCTCTTTACCTAGATTATAAGATTTTTAGAAATTCTATTAAAGAATGCATTGATTTAAATAGAATGTTTATAAAGCATATGATACTGTATTTTTGTATTTTTGCTTCATATAGAAAGATGGAAGTCTTAAGCTACGGAAAGGAAATTTGCATGTTTAGTAATGTGAATATGAATGCTTGGTGGCATTAGTGAAAGATATAGGAATGATGTTATTTCCTTATGTAATTTTGAATTGTTAAGAATTCCAGTACTTGTATCTAGAATAAATTCTATTTAGTTATTCTTGTGGGAAGCATAATTACAACCTTCCTTAAGTAGATGATAGTGTACTGAAAAGTACTCCCCGTAAATGTGACTAAACCAGTATTGGTGCTTTCTTTGTGTATTGTAAGAAACCAGTGCTTGCTATATGTGCCCATGGGATGGTGAAGTAATCAACCATGGAGGATATGTTTACTTATGAGTATGGGAAACCATATTGTTTATATGATATTGCTTATTTGTTACCCTACTAAGTACCAAACCTCGGGTTGTTGGTAATTCAGTATGTTAAGGGGTAGTATTGGAAGTCACCGTTCTTTGAATAGTATGGATCAGCGTACGAGTAATGTCGGTGCAAAGCGACTTTAGCTTCTTTATTTCTAGGAAAAATATAGTTATCTAATGAAACTGTATTTATGGTGTACTCAATACTTTCCCTTTTTGATGAACCAATTTATAAGGTTTATGTGTGCTAGCCCAATTTCCTCTCTTTATTTGAGCATATTGATGGTAATTCTTGAGCATTGTGATGGTGTATTTTGGAGGATTTGTTTCCTTGTCTTCATGAAAGGTAGGTTTTGTCCACATGAGTTTTCAGTTAGTAGGTGTTGGTAGGCATGTGGGTGGACCTTAGCCATGTATACCTCTGGCTTACAACGAGTATCCTGAGAGGTACATCACTATGCGGGATGTGACCTGTGTGTGCCTTTTTCTGTGAGGTACACTACCATGCGGGATACGTCCATTGTGTGTCTTCTCCTCTTGGACTATTACCATGTCACATGACAACGTGATGTGGGGTGATGTCAAGGTGCACACTACCATGCCATGTGGATGTGTGACTAAGCCGCACCACATGATGAGTTACTGCAATAGCTAGACGATTATTCCTTCCTTCCTCGTTGGTGGCTAGATGCTAGTCACATAGTGATGTTATGTGCAATTGTGATATTCATATTTATTTCTTTGTTGACCAACAATTTATTCTATTTTGACTTTGAAGGTTTAGCCACAATCTTGCGATCTTTTGATTATTTGATTTGGTGTTGCAAATTCTGTATTATTTTCTTGCCTTGCTATTGAGATTGATGGTTTATTATCTTTATTCTCTTTATTCATCTGTACTTTGGTGGCTAAACTGATTTACCCTTATTGTTTTTCGTATGTTGGTCTTGTGTTGTTGAAATGTGAAATTCCTCTCCAAGGACGTATGAGACGGTCTTGGTTGAGTGTGTACGAGGAAGTAGACGTAGGGAACCTTGAGGATGGGGGTATGTGAGGTTGTGATGCAGCTAGGATCCACTACCTACCTATGTGTGGTGACTATCTCTTGGAGGATAACCACCTTACTCAACAAGGGATGTTCACAAAGGTAGCACCACTATGGTGTGCCCTAGCACCATCAAGCCCTTGAGTGAGATGTTGGATATTTATGATCATGTTATTTGCTCTGAGATCAGACATAGAGATGTTGATCGTGCATGTTATCTTTGACCGAGCATTAGACATGCTCACATGTGGCCTTTTGAGTTGTTCATTCCAGTTATGTGGATGGTTATTATGTGTAATCATGGAGTAAATTGTGTTATCTTGTCACTGTGTTATGGGACATAGTCATTGGAAAGGTTTTTATATGCCTGACAAGTATAAACAATTGTGTTATATGTGTTGCTCTTATTACATGAAAGTTAACTTGGTTGTAGAATTTGAATTTTGAACCTAGTTCTATGCGATAAAATTTTATGATGAGGATGGATTGGTAAAAGAAATTGATCGTGATGGCATGTTTTCTTGCCATATTTGGTAGATGAGTATGGTAATTGTTGTTTACTTATTTTAATGCTTTAATTTGGTGTGATGAAAGGAAGGAAATCCTTATTTCTCTGTTATGATTATTGATAGTTCCTAGAATGTTATAAGAAATGTATGGATTTAGATGTATCTTGTCAATGGATAATGCCATTCATAGAGGATTTAGCAATAAGGTTTCATTTATTTGTGGAAAGATTCCTATGTGCAATTTGATATTTATTGAATGAGTTTCAGGGCTAATGTGTGCTGCATGTTTTCCGTCTAACCTTGTGACTTTCAGGAGTAAGTCGGAACCTAGGGGGGAGGATGTAGTAGCCCTGCCCTAATCAGATTCTAATCTCGGTTTGACCTTGATTAGTTTACCATGTTATAATGTTATAGTCAAATATTTTGATTATTGTGCGTACCTGTTAATGTGGTTTTTGCATCAAATCTTATGTAAGTTTATTTTTTCTCCATATTCATGTTATTAATCTTGGGCTAACACTTTTATTATATGTATATATGCATGCATGTATGACTCTTGGTTGCTAGATATTGCAGGTACAGTAGCGCATAGGTACGAGGTTTGTCTCCACCTGGATTCGCAGGTTTGAGTGTACCTCTTTGGTCCTTAGAAATTGGATTAGGTGGTCGTAAGATCCTCGTTTTACCCTAGTCGTGCTCAAGTGAGCGTCGTCAGTAGTCCGTCAGTATTCCCTTTGGTTGGGTATGCAGGTCATCTGTTTGTTTGGCTTTCTTAGGTTGCATGTTTTGTGTGTGGTTAAATTGAATATTTAATCCTTAGTATTTAATTTGATTAAATATGTGTTTACGCATTAGTATTTTAGGGACTAAATTAAATAGGTCCCCTTTGTGCGATTAATCATTAATTAGATTTGCTCAATTTACTATATAAGCAAGCTTGATTTATGGTTATTTTCAAAATTGTAAATTAAAACATTTGAATGCATTTTGGGAGAAAGGTTAAATAGAATTGGAAAATTGAAAATAATTTTGCCCTCATTAACATTTTGAAATATAAATGTTAGTTTTAGTTAGAATTGAGAAAATTAAAATTAAATGAGGGAGAGAAGCATTTTGATTTTTAATTAGAAAATGAATTTTTAATTGTGTAAAAATAATTTTACCCTAAAATGAGTTTTGGTCAAAAAAATGGTGTTTAACCTATTTTCTTCATGAGATTTGAGGAGTTATTTTTGGATGGAAGAATTTGGGGCATTTTTGTGGAAGGGTTTTGGGTATTTTGTAGGTGGAGCTCATCTTCAATACCTCTAGGATAGCATTCAAGGTTGGCATTTTGGTTAACCCCTTGTTTTTGTTGAAATTTGCTTGAATTTAAAGGAGCTTCCTGTGTGTGTGGCTGCCTTTTTCTTTAAGAAAATTCCTTCAATTTGGATATGAATTGAGCAATTAATTTAGCATTGAATCCTTTGTTTCATGGATGCAAATCCATTTCTTCATTTTAGGAAAGAAACAATGTGTTTAAATTTAAAATTCTGTGTGTATATGGGAGTTGGGAAGAAATCCAAAATTCCTTTATGAATCTTGCAATTTGGTTTGTAGATTGTTAAATTAGTTGGATTTCATGCTTTTAGATTGAGTAAATTTGCTAATTTTACCCTTGAGAGGGGTTATGCTGGCAAAATTTTGCCAGAATGGGTTGCTTGGGAATGAAAATGTTTTTTTTTTTTAAATTGACTAGATCCATTCTCTGTTTTGTCTCAGAAAATTCTGAGTCTATTTTACATTGGGGGTTTTGTTTAAGATTATTAAAAATACATATATATGTCTGAGGATTTGAAAATGAAATTTATTTCTCGGAGATTGACTAGGAATTTCTCTGTGACTGCTTATTCGGGGGGGGTGCAGATTTGTTTTAAATTTTTTTAAAAACAATAATAATAATTTTTTTTTTTACATGAGATGGGGGAGCCAAGACTCGACCCCATCCTCACGCCCTGGGCTGCCAAGGTGAGGAGCTGGGTTGTGAGGCCATGGCGTGGCCTCCACACAGTCGTGGCTGTGTGGAGTCCACGACATGGACTCCATAGCCTTTCCCTTTGGAAGGAAGCCCACGTGGGTGGCTATTGTTTGTAAAACAAAAAAATATATAAATAGATAAAGTTTTTTTTTTAGTTAATAAATTTTATTTTATTCAAAGGTTTTAAATAGTTTTTTTATTAATATTAATATATATGTAGACGAATAAAAATGACCATATTCCTAAATGAATATTTTATGTTCATTTCTCTATTTTATTAAATCCAATTTAATTAAATTACCCGCATTCCTCTATTTAATTAAGAAAATTACTCAATTAAATTCACTATACCCATTTAATGAATAAATCATTTTATTCAATTAAATCCCCCCTATCCACTTTTAATTAAATTCAAATTTAATTAAATAGTTATCCTAAATTAAATAAATCTAATTTATTTAATTGCAACCAAATTGAATGAAATTCATTAAATTCAATTAAATCCTATTATCCCTCCATCCACTTGCATTCTCCTACATTTCCCACTTGCTTCCTAAACCCCTTCCTAATTTCTTCTAGACTCTTCTAATCATTTCTAATTAGCCTAACCCATCTTCTAAACTTTGTCACATCCCTAAGCAAGGGGAGGTCACTTCTCAAAACCTTAAAGTCTTTGATAACCATTAAAGGCTTCAAATCTTCAACCACTTAATATCCCCAAAGTCTCCCAAACCATTAATGGTTAATTCAACCGTCTTACATGGTTAGAGACTTTTTGCCTAACTTAACCTTCATCCAACCCAAGGGTCTCATCAAGCCTTTAATGCTTTGACCATGATTATCTCTTAATCATTTGCACAAGGGTTTATCCTTGGATTAACTCTTAATCCAATGGGTAATCTTAACTTAGACTTGACCCTTACCCTCTAGATAACCATAAGGTCTTCTCAGGCATTTAATGCCTCCAACCCCTTCTCTCAAACCAACCCTATGTTGACACTTGTCACCATTTCATTGGTGCAAATTGCAAACATGGATCCCCAACTTTCAAACTCAACCCTTGATCAACTCTTTCAATCCTGACCATCCATTGCCCTGTTTTTGCTATAAATAGAGCTCTCATTCCTCCATTTTGAGAGATCAATCCAAGTTTGTAGTATCACACTTATGCTCAAATACATTCAAGCTTTCATATATCATTTATGCTCATCATTTAGCCTCTCTTTTAACTAGGAATTATTCTAAATATGCATGTTTAGAATACTTTCTATTATCATTAGCTCAATCATAGACTAATATATCATGTTAGGATAGTATTTATACTAATCTTGTCATCTTATAGCTAGTTTATTGCATTTCTAGAATCATGCATAGCTTAGGATGCATCTCATATTAAATCAACAAAAAGCATCCCTCGTTCTTGCATTTGTCATCCCTAAACCATTTTGTTCAGTGATCTGAGAGCAAAAACATTGGTTTGAGGGACCGTGTAAGATAGAGAACCATGGGACCCACCTTGGGAAGCTGAGTGATACTTCATTACTCTATAGCTTGCACCAAGAAGTCATGTGAGTGTGTGAGCAAGGCTCCATAGAGCTCCATTTTTCACATATTGAGTTCTATCGACCCACTTTTCTCGCACACAATATATTTTATAAATTGAGAATTTATATATATATATATATATATATATATATATATATATATATATATATCTATATCTATATCTATATATATATATATATATATCTATATATATATATATATAGATATATATATAGATATATATATATATATAGATATAGATAGATAGATAGATAGATAGATAGATAGATAGATATTAATCAATACTTAATTTGCAATGTTATTATTAATTGTTAATTAGTATATATTTTATTAATGGTGGATTAATATATATATATATATATATATATATTTAATTTGTATTTTTTTTATATGTATGCAAGGAAGTATCATTCTAATTGGTAAAAGATCATCGACATTTATTTATGTTTTAATGTATGTTTCCATTTTTGGAAAGTATGTTATTGTGTTGCAAGAGAAGTGATTAGATTATTGTTTTCGAGCAAGTATGAGAAATATGTTTTATTTTGATAATTGAATATCATATTTTTAGTTGATTAATGAATATTTGATTTTATATCATTGTGTATACTGCATATATTATAATTATTATCATGTGATTTTGGTTTGGAAGATGAAGTATTTAAATTATTGTATGATGCAATCAAAATTTAGTGAGTTAGTAAACCATGAATGGCCTGTACCTAGACAAGGTAGACAGATTGCAATTCAAACTTAGATCCATTAGAAAATCAGATCGATTGTTGTGTGTAAACAATATGAAAGAAGATCATCTTTTCCAATCTATGCCTATGCATGTTTAATTTTTTGTATTCGCATTTGCTTAAGAAATGGCAAGTCTTTGATTTTGTTTCATTGGAAACTGTTGTATGATTGATTTGGGTACCTGCTTATGTCCTTGATCTCGAGAATTGACTATTTTCTTGTGATGATGTTGTATCTGGTCATGTCCTTTATGCGAGTGTTGAATGTTGATTCATGGTTGACCATAGCTAGTCAGGTCTCTAGTTAGAGTATCGTCAGTTAGTGAACCTCATATGATGTCTTGTTTGACCAATTGGGTATTCCTACCATATTGAACTTCGTATGCTTGACCTGGTGTATTCCTCGGTTTTAGGAGTTCATTGGTTTATGGTCTAGTGTCATGTGGGGAAGTGGCTTTCAATTAGGGGTTGCGCCCAAAGTGGTTGTTGGGTAACCCATCGAAAGTGTGTCTAAATAAGTGATAACCTAATAGCATATTAGAAAGTTTAGTTATTGAAAACACTAAGTAAGTTAATTGTGCCTCACATAGGGGATGAGTGCTAGTACAGACTCAACATGCAATGAGAAGACCTGAAATGGAAAAACCATCAACCTTGTCCTCGCGAAAGGATGTGTGGGTCCACATGAGGCTTGGATGGGTCAAAGGTTCGGAATAGGTTTCTAGGGTAACCCAGTGGATGGGGCCGGAACCTATGAAGACCTGCCAAGGTAACCATACCAAGTTATGTGATGACACTTGTCTCTTATGTTCGCTAGTGTGTTGTTGTGTTGTCTTTGATAGGAGCACTTTCGTGGAGTCGTCCTGTTGTTTATGCCCTTGTGAGTACCTGATATTCATGTTAGACTATGGGGTTGCTTACGATGGGATGCGAAGACTTAGTTTCGCAGATGCTCCAGTTGATCTTTGTATTTGCTTCTTATTATGTTCAGTTGGATCCTTTTTCCTATTTAGGGATTATTCTTGTATTTATTGGACCGATGTGGTCGTATGTATTATTGGGTTATGTACGCCTTGATGCCAAGATGTAAATGATGTGAACCTTATGTATTCTTCACCCTATTATTTTATCAGAGGGGTCTTGTAGTTGAGCAGACCTGAAGATGTAGCCCACTAGGGGTGAACTCCGATAACATTTCGGTGTTATGTGGTGTTTATGTTCTTATGTTTCCTCTTTAATTTAGCATGTATGGATGGCATTATGTTAGAATATATATTGTGGATTAGATGAAGTTAATATTTTTTTTTATCGATAACAGTATATAATATATTGCTTATATAGAAAAATTTTACATCTGAAGAGCAAATAGACATTTTGCCACACTATGGGCTCATGCCCCAACTACAAAAAGGAACCCGACAAGACACCATCCCACCATGGCCAACAACCACAAAAAAGGCCACATACAGACACAAAAACCACCATAGAGGCCCCGAACAACCCCTAGAACCTATCAACTAAACCACCCTAAAGCCTCTTCTCTTGAAAAATTGGGGATACCCCCGCTGGGTCCTGCCTCCTGTGACACACTCCCACCACCTGACACTATTCCTGGCCTGCTACCACACAAAGACCCCCACTCCACCACCTTCACATGTTTCTTTGGAATCTGGTGTCGAACCAAGGGCCTCCCATCCGCATCCAAAGGGGCCTCAGACTGAATGAGGGTCACCTTCCCATGAATCTTTACTTGCTCAGTTGGCCCCAATTTGCGCACAAATTCCACAATCTCGCCCCAACCTTTCCTTGTGTCCTCCACCTGCAGTGCAACTGACCAAGAAGCCGACCAGATGACAAAAGGCTACAACGCCTCCACATCCACCCCAATCCTCCTGCATGAGACTTCCACCGACTTCAGCCCCTCACCAATGACAGCTCGGGCCACCACTTCCTGCAAACCAACTGCCCATTTGGGTCTAAACCCCAAAGAAGTAACCTGCAACACTTCCTCCATTGACTTTCCCACCTGCAAGGCAAGAGCTGCAAAAAGCGACGAGATGTCAAGGTTTGTTCTCGGCCGCCAATCTAGAGTCAGGAATTCCTCTCCAAACAACAACCTCACAGCCCCCCAGAAGTCTTCTCCATCCACTCTGAAGACATTCGTCAGCCTATTCCTTGATATCAGCCCACGAAACACAGGCAATTGCCTATCCGACATCAAAGAAAAAATTGCTTCCATCCTTTCTCACTACTGCACAAAAGAAACCCTGAACACACCGCATACCACCAAGCAACCACCAAAAAATGCCAGGAAACAAAGCACACACGCCTTTAAAAGTCACCACCATCACATGTCATCATAACTCCACGCGCTTCATAGAAAATTAAGCATCATCACCAGTCACTCACACCGATCGCCTCCATCATCATCCATCATCACAAGGCCACTTGCATTAACTTCATAGATCACACACCACAAGGACCTTTAATTCCCATAGGACCATGGCTACAAATGAACACTTCAAATCAAGCTCGGGTTCACTTTTCTATGATAAGCCATCTAACCAAATTCAAAATCAAGAGGACTAAAATTTATATAGTCCTCGAACAAACTATACTTATTTTCCAAGGAGCCATTCGCTCCCACATTTGAAAGTTTGTCAGCTTCCAAATTTGCTTCCTGGAGGACATGAGTCACCTTAAACTCTGCAAACTCGCCTAACAGAAGTTGCATTCTTCGAACCTGCTTGTCTAAGTGCCACACCTCCATTCTGCCTCGAGCTATCCCGTTCACCACAACATGAGAGTCACCTTCCAGATGGAGTTTCTTCACTCCCAATTTCTCAGCCATTAGGATAGCTTCTAACGCTGCTTGACACTCAGCAACGTTGTTCGATCCATCCACCAATATTTTAGCACCAATGGCCAAAGTGTTTCCCCAATCATCTCGAGCAATCACCCCAACACCAGATACCCCCGAGTTGCCCCTCGATGCACCATCGAAATTAATCTTAATCCACCCCTTTTCTGGTGGTGTCCACTCAGGGATTGATTGACTCTGCCTCTGAAGATTAGCCCTCAGTTGCCCATTAACAGACCTGAACTTAACCAAAGGCCAGCTCGACAAAAAACCAGCATCAAACTGAGTGAAAGGGACCTTTGCTAAGTTCACATGAGAAGCAGCATTGGAAACCAGTTCAAAAATGGCCCTCTCCATTCTAATCAAAAAGCGCTTCTTATTTTTTGCTTTTCCTTCAAACACTCTTTGATTTCGTTCCTTCCAAAGTTCCCATAAAATGGTAGAGGGAAAGATCTTCCAAATGGCGGCAAAGATAGAAGGCTTACCCAAAACCGGCCAAGATTCCAACTATTCGCTCAAGTTCCCTACCATGGGACCCTTTCAATTCAGTCTCTGCAATCCAAAAAGCCATGCATCTTGAGCAAACTCACAGTTGAGCAGAAGGTGGTCCACATCTTCCTCCACCTTTTCACAGAACACACAGCAGAAAGGACCAGTGAACCCCATTTTCCTCAGGCAATCTCCAGAAAGAATCTGCCTATTTCCAGCAAGCTAGGCAAAGGCCCCCACTTTTAGAAGACAAACATTACTCCAGCACACCTTAGCTTCCCATTCCTTCATCCTACCTTCACTTTCCAAAAGAGAGACCCCCACTTTCACAGAGTCGCTGCCACTCTTGGTGCCACACCAAAATATTTCAGCCTCCTCCCTTGAAAATGAAACTTCTCGATTTTCTAGGATCTTTCTCAGATATCTTTCCTCCTCTGACCCTAGATTTATCTCCCTAGGGTCCTTCCAGTTCCAACGCTATCCCAACAAAGGCATATCTTGCGACAAAAAAACACTCACCTTTGAGCCCCAAACCTGACCAGTCTTTAAAATGATTTACTGGGGGGCCCAAGACTCCAAAGATGGATGCCCATGCCAGGAATCCTGCCAAAGCCACGCCTTTTTCCTATCACCAATACACCAAGATAAGTGATTTGTGATTAGACTCCTACAACTCACCAAAAAGTTCCACAAAGCAAACCCTCTCGGGGGATTTTCAACCGTTAGAATCCTTTCCTTTTCCCTACTATCCAAATATATTAGCTTGTAAAATTTTGATCCACCTCTGCTTTGATTTACTGTACATTTGCCACACCAACTTAGCCCCATGGCCTCATTAATAAGTTTCCATTCACAGAGACTCGTCCCTCTGCCTCCTTTGGGTTTACAAACTCTGTCCCAAGCCATGAGCAGAATTTTGTCATGTTCCTCATTTCCATTCCACATAAACTTTCTCATCTTCTGTTGCATATTCTTAATGATCGAAACTAGAAGTTTAAAATAGGCCATAGGGAAAATAGACATAGCCGAGACAACTGACTTCAGCATCAGAAGACGACCAGCCAAGGAAAGCCACTTGCTCTTCCATCCCTCCATCTTTGCTTTTCAACCATCTAGCAACCCTTTCCAAATGTTTTCCTTACCTGTTCCAGAAAAGAGCGACATGCCAAGGAACTTACCCGACAGATGTCCAATCTTTATCCCAAACAATCTAGCAATAGCTCTCTGAGATCAGCATTTTGTGTGGAAGAAAAAGATCTTCGATTTGAGCCAATTTATTTCCTGACCAGTGGCCCAACTAAATCTATTCAGCACTTTCTTCATAACCGAAGCCTCGTGCATAGAAGCAACACCGAAAAGGTAGGTGTCATTTACAAACTAAGAATGAGTTGTGTATTCCACCCCTCTAGCAATCTCAATGCCCTTCCACAACCCTTGAACTATCTTGTGAGCAATCGACCTTCCAAGAACTTCAGCCAACAAAATAAAGAGAAAGGGGGAAATTGGATCCCCTTGCCGAATACCCCTTGACATTGAGAAGAAACCTTGAGGGCTTCCATTAACTAAAATCGAAACCGAGAACTGCATTATCATACTAGAAATCCACTTAATCCAAGACTTACCAAAACCAAACCTTACAAGCACAGCCACTAGAAATGACCTATCCACTCTATCATAGGCTTTTCGAATGTCAAGCTTCAAGATCATTCTTCTTTGTTTGCCTTTCATTTCCGTGTGGATTGCCTCATGGGCCACAATCACCCCATCCACAATGTTCCTTCCAGGAGTAAAACTGCTTTGTTCACAAGAGATCAACTTACCTAAAATTAACTTGAGCCTATTAGCAACAACCTTAGTGATGATTTTGTAGATGGTGTTTCATAGTGAAATAGGATGAAACTCCTCCATCCCTTCCAGCTTGGCCTTCTTTGGGATAAGGGCCACCAAAGTGCAATTGAATTCCTTTAGAACAAAGCCTTTGGACCTTGACTCTTCTACCACAGCTAACAACTCCTCACCAAGCACATCCCAAAAGAACTGAAAAAAGAATGCCTAGAACCCATCTGGTCTTGGTGCCTTCTCCCCACCTAACCCAAAATAGTAGATTTGACTACCTTCAATGAAACAGGTTCCTCAAGCATGATATTATCCTCCCTCGAAACTAAGGGAGGGATTAACTCCAGAAGCTCAGCCTGAAAACCCGACTGAGCAGCCCCACTTCTCCTCCACAGATTTTTGAAAAAGTCAACAACCTCTTTGCTTATTCGGTCTGAGTCTTCAATGGTTGTACCATCCGCAAGTCACAGGGAGAGAATTCTATTCAGACTTTGCCTGGCTTTCACTGAACTGTGGAAGAATTTCATGTTTCTATCACCAGCTTTGAGCCAGTTTTCTCATGACTTATGTTTCCAGTAAATCTCCTCCCTCTACAAAAATTATCCATATTTGCTAAGCAGATCTTTCTCCGTGAGGAAGTCCACTTCATCCATCCCTTCGGCCAAGACCTTCACATTCAAAGCCCACAAAGCTCCTTCTAGCCTTCTCTTTTCATCAAAGATGTTGCCAAAAACCTCCCTATTCCATGATTTTAATTTCTATTTCACAAAACTAAGCTTCTTGAAAAAATGAAAGGCCAAGAAACCTTCCACCACAGGGGCCTCCTTCCACCACCCAATTACACAATCTCTAAAACCCAGTTCTCTTAACCACATCTTTTCCACCTTGAAGGGACACCGAATTGGTACTTCATCTTTCTGCACAACCAAAGAGACTGAGAAATGATCCAATCCTGAAATAGCTAATACCTCAGCCTCGAAACCCAAAGGGACTAAATTCCAATCCCCTGCAAGGAAGAATCTATCTAGTTTCTCGGCAATATTGGAAAAGCCCCTTCATCTGTTAGTCCATGTAAAATTCCCACCTTTAGCTTCCACTTCAAATAGAGCATTAGAATTAACAAAAGACTGAAAGTCTGTTTGTGATCTGCACAACCTCCTCACCCTCCATGTTTATTCAAGGAAGAAAGGGTGGCATTGAAGTCCCCAACAACAATTGCTAAAGACGGCCTCACTTCCTCTAAACGCGTATAAATATCCTCCCATAATCTGCACTTGTCCACAGCCAAAGTCGGCCCATAGACATTAATTAGAAAACAAGAAAAAATCATGGTCTTTGAATTCACCTTTACCATCTGCCAGTGTTTAGAACATGAAACAATATCTACTTGAACAACCAATGGATTCCATAGAATGCCAAGCCCACCCGAGGCCCCTTCAGAATCCACAAAAGTTCCAGACCACCTCTGCCTTACCCCAAAAATACAAGCAGCAACATCACATCCCAACTTTGTTTCCTAAATGCAAATAACTTCCATCTTAGCCTGATCAAAACCTCTTTTGATCAGACATCTCTTATCAGGGGCATTGCATCCCCTGACATTCCAGGTTAGGAACTTCATTGTTGTCTAGGATAGAATAAGTCTCTCCTAGATCTTAGTAGCCTTGTCTGACCCTTCATGTTGCCTGCTTCCTCGAATAACTTATGTCTGCTCTTCCTACCTCTCAAATTCCCTTTGGCCTTAGTGGGATTTGATTTAGTCTGTTTAATGGTCCTAACCTTTGTCTCTCCTATCTCTGCGAACAATCCCAAAGAATCATCACTAAATCCATCATCCTCCTCAGACTCCAGCTCTGCTGATAATCCATTCGTCTTGCCTGGGGACATGTGAATGTCCTTGAAACTGATTGCTTTTCCTTCCACACTCCCAACCAAATCATCTAAAATAAATGGAGACTTTGCAATCAAACCCATCCCCAGCCCCTTCAGCCCATCTACCGAGTTGTTGTAGAACCTATGCTGAGTTGGAAAACCCCCACCGACTGCATAATCCTTTAAAATGAACCCAAGTGCACCCTTCTCCGGCTTTCCTTCTAGATGAGAAAAGACACCCCCACCATTCCCTAAACAAACTTGACCCACACTCTCTCCAACCATACCTTCTGCTTGAAGCTGAGGACACTCCTCAGCAAACTCACCCAAACCGCCAATCCCAAACTCAACAGACTTTTCTCCAACCAAACCAGAGGCCATCTACGACATTTCCCAACCTGGACAGGAGTCACCTGGTTCTCCCAATCTCTCTAGAATATTTGAACCGTGTCGAAGAGCCCCATCCCTTGCACCCTTTGGAACAAAGCTCAAATTAGTCTTGAGGATGCCCATGCTCTGGTCAGAGGTCACGCCTGCTAACAACTGCACCTCCAGCGCACGATCTGCCCTTCCTTTCCCCTTCTGCCCAGACAAACAATCACGGCCCTCATGACCCCATTCTTTGTAGCACTTGCATTTGACCATGATTTCTTCTACTTCTATTTCTTGCCTCCATAAACCCTCTGGAGATCTAATCTCCACTACCTTCGGGAGCCCTAGATGAGGCTTCCACATAACACAGATTCGGACATACATGCATGAATTAAGTTTGTCAACCGCTTCATCTGACTTGAAGAATCTCCCTAGTTTCTCACCTATACTCTTAAAAACTTCCTTCTTCCAGTATTCATCCAGAAGATTGTACAATCTTATCCAAATAGGAATGTCCTCAATAGTGGCTTGTCTAGGGTCAAAGTCAGGGCTCCAATCCTTAATAAAAAAACCTACTCCCGACATCAAAAAAGGCCCCGAGTCCATCAATGCATTCTTCTCCTCTACTGACCCAGCAATGATAAGAAAAAACCCATTTGTTAGGGTTTTAATATCAAAGGGACTCACCCATTCTTCATTGACCCAGTTTCTCACTCTGGGGAAAGCTTGCCAATCACCTCCCCACTTCATGAAGAATGCTTTGTCACGCAAGGCTTGTACTGATTCCTTCCAAGTCTCCGAATCAATGCAAATACTGACTGACCGCTTCTCAGACGTTGCTCGTATCCCACCATAGGAAAAGTCTTTTGGGGGTGCTTGAAATTTCATCTTCAGCCTTTCCTCCGTTTGTCACTTGCTCCACTTTAGAAGATTCAGATACCGTGAATGAACCCATTTGGTTTTTTCTTGCTCAAACGGGAATCTATTTTTCCCCCAGCTAAACACCTCCCTTCTCCTCCTTCCTATTTCCTGCCATTGTCACTGATCTGAACGCAGTGGACACCATGGCCATTGGTTTTCCCTCTGAATGTGATCGTGTTCCCATCATCGCACTCGAACAACACCTCCACCTGTAAACCCTAGCTTCCTCCTGCGCTCCGCCATATCGTCAGGAATCAAAATATATTTAGATGAAGTTAATCTTAAATGCATGTATGTAGTCATCTTATTAATTGCAATAAATTGGATCACGAAAGAATATAGATTTGAATCATGGAATGTATTCAATTGTTGATAATACATTTAAAGTATGCTTGGAAAGTATTCATTAGTTTTTAAATGAAATTAAAGTATGTTATAAAATTTAGATGCATTACATATGTTTTAATGAAAATTTGAACGTAATGTATGATTAAATTATATTGGATGAACTTAATCATGTTATCTATACTTTTAACCTCAATGGATGAACCTTATCATGTTATCTATATTTTTAATTTACCGAAAGAATTTACCCTTGATCAAAGTATCAACTTGTCATTAAGTCAATCAACTTAATTGGATTAATTAGTGTGATTTGAGGTAAGTGTTGAATTAAGTAATCCCGCTAGGAAACTCTTTAGGTGTTATTGAAGTCTTCTGTTGTGTTTTCTGAACTTATGGTATCTCATTGTATCATTGTGTTGTGTTTAATATTTTTTTTTTTAAATTGCACTCTATTCTTGTGTTTTAGCTTTATCCCTTTGGGGTTTCCTGGTGGGGCATTACACTTTCCCTAGCCATTTCTCTTGTTAGCTATATTACTCATCTTACAAATTGTGTGCAAACCAATGAGGGTATTTGTAATGGTACTCTTATTGGCTAGAAGCCGACTATTCTTGATATGTGGAAACTATAAACCATGACCCACTTCTTGCTCTTGATTGTATAACTACTATTGATTGCACTTTTATTTTTCTTTCTGAATTTCATATCAAAGATTGCATCTAACTTTAAAATATTAATATATCTATCCACTTTTTCTCGTGATACAATATATTTTTAAAAATATATAACATCTATTTCTCTAAAAAATTAATTAAATATACAATTTCGATTTATATTATTCTTTTACAAATATATTAAAAATGTATAGCATAATATATCAGTGAATAAACCCATTCAAATACTCATAGAACTCACAAAAAAATAAGTGAATGAAATCATGACTTATGAGGTTTCTCATTCATAAAAACCACGTCAACATATATATATATATATAGATGAATAATGATGAACAACAGATACCCTAACTGGTACTGAGAGGTGGGGGGGGTGAATCAGTACAGACAAAAACTTTCTCAACAACTTATCAAGTTAAAGCAATACCAACTAGTCGTCATCATTACTGAACTTAACCATGGCAATACTGGTTAAACACGGTAAAACTTCAGACACCATAAAACTGATAAGTCCGAACACTTCAAATATATTCAATACTTGATATCAACTTCACCCATAAACATAGGCATATGGTATAGCAGTGATACCTTACCCTAATATCTCTACATGCATAATCTTTCAAACAAAGAATACGTAATCATCACATGAAAAATGCATAACACATAACACATAGATTTTTCACGTGGAAACCCAAATGGGAAAAACCACGATGGGGATGAATACCTGCAAGCTTGTTTTTGAACTCTTTTGAAGCTCGCTCTGTTAGGAGCCTAGTCTGATTAAAGACTTTACAATAAGGTTCTGCTAGGAACCGATCCTGTTAGAGATCACCCGGTTAAGGGATGGCTATATACTCTGTTAAAGGTTGAAACCCTGTTAAAGGTTACCTCGCTAGAGGATTTGAAGAACTTAATGACCTTGAGGCACCCAGTTAAAGGATTTACAACAAGCCTGTTAAAGCTATCCGGCAAAGGGATTTTCCAACTCTTGAAATGATTAGAAGACAACAGGTAAAACTCTGATCTGATAACAACACTACATGCTAAGGCAGATCCTTTTCAATTCCTCTACTCTGCAGTTTTCCTCTTATTGGTCTGGCAAGTATTTCATCACTCGGATACACACACACAACTTTTGCCAACAACTTTACAATAACAAACATCATCAACCTTATAGACATCAATTAGGTCGATAGCATAAACCCTAAACCCTAAGCATTTTAGGTTTACAATACAAGAGGTCCAATCCTGACTGTTCAAACACATTGCATAGAGTAATACCATTTCAAATAGATCACAAGACAATCTGCATCATTCATTCTTTATTGCACATGGGAATCAGTAACACATCACACTTTCTTCTCATACCACCAAGAAGAGCGTTCATTCCCGAGGTAGACTTCTAACGCAGTCTATCTTCTCATGCAATATCCTCAAGGAAATCCTTCACATGCACAAAGCTGACGTGGCACCTCGATCTCATTCACATCTCTTAGCTAACTCATCACAGAGTATCATCAGTTGCATTGCACGAGCTGTATTGCCAAATCGGAAACCCTAGATCTAAGACTACCAATCGGTAGTCACTTTTAGTGAAACCCCGACACTGGTTCACTGCATGTCTTCATACTTCTTCATACCGGTTCACCAACTTCTTTTAATCTGCATATCGATTTACTTGAACTTATTAACATCAATGACAACATATATTATCATCATATCAACATGTCGGTTCATCATATACCAATAATATCCAACATATATATATATATATATATATATATATATAGCACATATATAATGAAAGCATGACTTAGGAGGTTCCTTAAGCATAAAAACCTTGTCAATAGATATATATACAAATACATATATAATGAGACCATGACTTTAAAAAACAATGTCAATAGGTATATATAAATATACACATATAATGAAACCATGACTTATGAGGTTCCTCAAACATACGAACCATGTCAATAGGTATACATAAAAAAAGGCATATATAATGAAACCATGACTAACAAGGTTCCTCAAACATAAGAACCATGTCAATAGGTATATATAAAAATACATATATAATGAAACCATGACTTACGAGGTTCCTCAAACATAAGAACCAGGTCAATAGGTATATATAAAAATACATATATAATGAAACCATGACTTACGAGGTTCCTTAAACATAAGAACCATGTCAATAGATATATATAAAAATCATTTATAATGAAACCATGACTTACTAAGTTCCTCAAACATAAGAACCATATCAATAGGTATATATAAAAATCATTTATAATGAAACCATGACTTACCAAGTTCCTCAAACATAAGAACTATATCAATAGGTATATATAAAAATAATAAAGAAAAATTAAACCTATATTGTTAATCAATAATTGGTATCTTATACTTAGGGTGGGTTAGTTTAGGATTCCCTCCAATCTGTTGCCTTGAAAAGGTACATACCACGCAGGTCCTCCAATGAAGAAAATATTTCTCTCTTCAAAACATGAATTAGCTATAATGGAACTTCAGACTCGTTAGACTCTTCAAAAGGCATATAAGCTATCAATGGAACTTCAGACTCGTCAGACTCTTCAAGAGGCGTATTAGCTATCAATGGAACTTCAATCTCTTCAAAAGGCATATTAGCTATAAATGGAACTTCAGGTTCATGACCCATGATGTTCACCTCCTCTCCTTTTATTGATAAAATGTTCTGGTTCATTTCATGAGTAGTTTCAGGTATGCTTGTATTTTCTATACCTTGTGAAACAAGAACGCTATCCCCAACTGGGATTTGGTCACCTCCATATTCACTAGATTCCAACTTTGGTGTAGTCTTACATGGAGATGAATTAATTTCTTTTGATTCAGTTGCTTTCATACCTCTGATCACCTGTGCATGGCATACCCTTATTATTTGAACTAACGATATTATATATTCAAACATGCAAGAGGAGAGTGTGCACTTATGAATCAAGAAAACTTACATATCTATCTTCATCCTCATATAGCATCAACAAATCTCCTTTTTGAAGATCATGTTCTCGAATGAAAGCCCCTACAATATGTGTTAAATACAATCCATAAAACTCTAAAATAGATGTAAAACAACTATCCATAGAACTCGACAAAATATAAGTAAAAAATAATTCAGAGAACTCCAATTCTACTACCCCATTTCAGATTTCTTGAGATCTACTAGCATTTTCAACTGCATGTATCTTACTCTTATTATTTGACAATTGAACATTCAAAATTCTTCAAACTTACCTATATTTTCCATTATATACATTCTAGTCTTATTGTTTGGCCAGAACCTGCACCTTATACAGTACAAGATTAGATCACATAAGTTTGTTCCTTTTCCTTTTCTTAAAAATATATTATATATAATATAAGCAACTTCAACCTCCAAAAGCTCTAAAAATGGTTGTTTTCATTTAAACTTATTGTTTGTGGACTAATTTAGTCTTTTACCATTTTGAATCTTCATATCAATATCAAAATATTTAATAACAACATAATTCAATGATTTACCTGTATTTGAGAATCCAACTGCGATCATTGTCATGGTCCTTTGCTGATATGACAATGCCTTCCTTCATCTCTAGGCGTGGAAGGTTTGCCTCTGCAGCTTTCTAACATGAGATAAGAATAGAAAGGAATATTAAAGATCCCATTAGTTTTATAAAAGTGTTAGAAAAGGTAAATCTGAGGTGGAAGCTTGAATCTAATAGATACATATTTTTTCAGTATAGTAATCTATGAAAGAAATAGCATTATGCCTACATGAGAGGCTTGCTTCTACAATGGAGACAAATGAATATAACAAATTTTAAATTTAAATAGATTTTTTTTTTTATTAAGATAAGGTGGGTGTTTGACAGGACCTAAATCTTGAACAAAAACAAGGAACTTGTCCAAGGGATAATTAGAAATAGTTAAAAATTAAGAATAATGAAATGATAATATAACCAATTTGGAGGGCAGTAATCCAATTCATGTAAAATATTATCATCTATTTTTTTAATTGAAAAGACAAATAGATTAATGATATTAGATTTTCACAATCAATAAAAATTATTGCTAAATTGTTTCTGGATTAGATTGCATTATAGATTTTTGCATCAACATTTGTAATAGTTAAAAGAAAAATCTATAGCACAATTTAATGCAGAAACAATTTAGAAACAAATAGATTTCAACAAACTCTTAAAACATATTTAAAACAATGACAACACCAAAGACTGTGATCTAAATGTTGTTCTTATAATATTGAACTATAATAAGAAAAAATACTATGAAGCCATTTACCATTTACCAACCTTAGGAAGAACTACTCGTCCAAGATTACTAACATCACTAGTTTACAACTGCTTTTGCACCAACAGTCTCTTTCCTCCATGTGAGGACTGTGTCTAGGTATATCAAAGAAACCAACATGTCAGATTCTAATACATTGCAAGGTATTTGTAAAATCAATAAATATTTTAGTGTTTTAGTTATTGATTTTTCTGAATTCAATTTTGTAAATATTTGATGTTTAATGTTTTAGATTAAACTCTATGATCCATCATCAGAGAATAAAAGCATTTTCATGTTTTTTATTTTCTGATGGATCATAGAATTTGATCTAAAATATTAGACATTAAAAAATCTATAGAATTGAATTCAGAAAAATCAATAGCTAAAATATTATGAACTGTGAAAATTTCTATGTTTCTAATATCTCAGTGTGCAACTACAAAATATTTCCACTTTCCTAATGATTAGACACGCTACTTGCAAAATGGAGGGAAAGTACTCAAGTATACACCAACATCGTCTTTCACGGGCAGGTTTGACACGTGTTGGAAATTTGTCTCTTAATTGTTTCTCTGTGCCATTTTTAGACAGTTGTTAAGTGTCATGACAAATGGTTAAAATATACACCACGCGGCTGTATATGAAGTATAATATATATTGTTAAAAACATTCTATTTTTTTTTGGCTTTGTTATGTTATTCATTCTGCAGGTTGTTGTTTGGAGAGGCTCCTTTGAAGGCTACTACATTAGTTTGAAACGTTTTGGCTCTGTAAGATTGTCCTGTTGGTTTATTCTGAGCACTAGAAACTAGTTTTATAGCCGTGAGATTGCAGTTTTCTTTTGAAGATATAGAGTATTATGTTGGTTTTTATATGTAGTATCTTCCATCTATAACAACAGCTTAATGGGGTTTGGGAATTAGTTTGTTAAAACTGACATTTTAGATCTCGGTTCAGCTCTACACGAGATCCCCAGTATCTGGTCAATGGATATTTTCATTGTAGTCTTCATCATCCATAGCATTCTAGATCATGGTTTGGAGGAATGGATTCAAGGATCTATTTTCAAATAACTTGTCCCCACTCTATTCCTAAGCACCTAGCAGAGCTCTTCCTCAAAGGCTATGTCACTAGAACAATTTGGGACATCCATGACAATCTATTAGTCAGCAAGGAGTAAGCAAATATTGTCCTAGATTCCCAGCTTCTATGACACCATTTATTTGTTAATGTTGAATAAAAATGTTTCCCTTGGTTAAGTTCTAAGATCTAAGTTAGCAAAATAATAAATTTCTTCTTATAGATCCTTACAAACTGTTGTCAAAGCTATTGCTTGACAGCTCATGGTAAATGAAAAACTTGAAATGTATTCAAACATAAAAACCCACAAGCTTTGCACTCAATTCAAATGCTTTGTTTCTGCAACATGACTTCATATGAACAAATTTTTCTCCTTGCTCCAAAGTAGTATTCTTGTGCGAAGTACTTGCATTGTCATCTGATGCCTTCAAACTGTCTGAAGATTCAACTTTAATGTTGTTGGGCAAGAATTGATCATAGGCATTTGTTTGTCAACAATAGGAGGCGGGGCTAAATTTTTTTCCTTTTTTCACAACAACTACAAATTTCTAGGTCTATACTTTTTCCATTGTTGAGAGGGTGCTTATCTATTGTTTTAAGGAAAAATTAAATCCAAAATGACTATCTCTACTGCTGGCAGCCATGCTTTGCTTGTGACAGTTCTTGATGTTAATGGCTTTTAGCTAAATCTATCTTGTTAGTTTATCAACCTAGTTTCACCAGACTAATGTAAATAGCTCGCAGGTTGAACAAAATATGTTGCCTACTTAATCTCTTGTTGATAAATTTTTTATTTTCAAAAAAGAAAAATAAATGAAAATATTTTTTTAAAAAATTCAATTTTTTTATTACAAATATTTTCATTTATTTGCTTGCAATTGATTGACAATAGTTGTACTTTGCATATACAATTTTCTGCAATTTTGTCGGAGACTGCAATAGCAATTACAAAGGCTATGGAGTTTTGCCTTTTCAGCATGCCTCTTGACAACAAGACAAATGGAATGTTCACTTTCTAGTAAAAGGGCATATCATTGATGATGTTTCTAATTCTCAGTTCTACCTATCAATTGGGAAAACAATGACAATAAGCCTATAACCAATAGTAGGGACACACAAAAGGTAAATGGCTCTTAGTATATGAATGCCTTATAATTGAATCTATGGGTTAGATGTATAACAAAGTTTGGCAATGATGTTAATTTTTCTTGTATATATAAACAACATTTGTTATTTTTGATGCTCATCTCTTCTGCAGATTAGAGGGGGGTTGAGATGCTAAATATTTTCTAGAACTTCTTTCCAAAGGCATCTATACTTGATGAATTTATGTTTTATAAAAGTAGGCACAAGAATACCGAGGAGAAGAAGAGAACTCCATACCAATAAGAGCAGCTACAACTAATATTACAAATAATACCAATTTTTCTATACTGGTCTAATTTTTTGCCATTATTTAATTTTTTGAATCTACTATATATTAATTAGAAACATGTATAGCTTTTGTAGATATTAGGTAGATATGCAAAACAACTGAATAGATCTAATGAAGAAGTGAAAGCTGGTGTGTATAGTAAAGATGGTTGGGATAAAAATTGCTAGATTGTATTCAAAGTTAGCCTTTAAATACTATCATATATCTATCCAGCAAGGTGGTTCATTTTTGTGCCTCCTAGTTTTTGGGTAGTTTGTTCAACTTTCTCATACTTTTGTAAACATTAGAACATCTTAAACTCAAGTAATTGCAGAAGAGTTACACTATTTCAACACAATTTCATTGTCATCTAAGTTTGATCACAAATTCCTCTTCTTATCATTCATGTAAATAATGGGAGTCTATTAATCCCTTCTATAAAAGCTTTGTATGTCCAGCTCACTAGATCTTGTTTCAAGACAACCGCAACAATATAGCAAACATGAAAGAAGGAAGGAGGAGTCTAGATACTTTGACCTAGTATGGCAATTTCACTCAGTATTATATTCTCCTTCTTTTTCTTCAGAACATACCACATTATTAAATTTTCCATTATATCTTTTATGGGGAAGTTGCTAGCGCAACAAAATAAATCATATATTGATATTCCTCTTTTATTAATATCTGCTTCAATACTTGTCAATAATGGCATGGGCCTGAGGAAAGCTCTTCTAGCCCTTACATTCAAACTATGAAATTATGACACACCAACAATTAGAGAAATTTTTATCAACACTAAAATACTTCCTAAGACCTAAACGTAGTTTGATCCAATAGAGAAATGAATCTTCCATTAACAGTTTGTGGGTTCAACAACCACCTTTTCACTTCATTGTGAACAACGGTAACCAAAAGACTACTAAAAATCCTATCAATTGCTTGCAGAATTTCTTATAAAAAATGTATCAATCGATTACAGAAGTTATTAAGAAAATTCTATCAAGTCAGAAGTCCTTATAAAAATCCTAATCAATCACTTGCAAAAGTTCTTACTTCTGATTGATTAGACGGTGGGACCAATGCATAACTACTGCCTCAAACAAAAATATCTTCCATCAAGCAAGTTGTTTAATGAAAAAACCCAATTTGGCCTTGAACAACTATTCCAGTGGATTCTAGTCACATCATATATGGTCCTAGTCCTATTGCAATGATAACATGACATAAAATGTCTGCTTTATGCCAAAGCACAATACCAAGTTCAGGACTACAAATATATTTCTAGTCACACATTGTGCAATTTAACCTAGCCTATTATGTAGTCCTTCCCTTGTTAAAGCACAACAAGCTTGTATGTGCCAATGTATGATATTTTATAGCGTGTAAAGATAGAACATTACCGGTCTTTGTTGGGGTAATTGATTCTTTAATTCTTTAAGAACTTGCTTTCTGGAAAAACAAGAAGAACTACCACGAGGCCTTTATTCTCATCTCTTTGCTCTCCCAAGACCACAAGGCCTTGGATATGCCAGTGAGAAAGCAAACATCTATGGAACAAGTAATCTATTTTCAGAAGTGAGAGGGGAAAAAATTGGTAATAATTATATCACCATTTTAGCCGAATCCAGTTGAGAAATAAGTTGAAATGATTGTTTAAAATAAAAGTTTGTAAACTATGCACATAAATCATATCAAAGTGAGTTACTGTTGTATGCGGGAAAAGGGGGCCGATAGAACTCAATATGTGAAAAACGGAGCTCTATGGAGCCTTGCTCACACACCCACATGACTTCTTGGTGCAAGCTATGGAGTCATGAAGTATGGCTCAGCTTCCCAAGGATGGTTCCATGGTTCTCTATCTCACATGGTCCCTCAAACCAATGTTTTTGCTCTCAGATCACCGAGCAAAATGGTTTAGGGATGACAAATGCAAGAACGAGGGATGCTTTTGTTGATTTAAGATGAAATGCATCTTAAGCTATGCATGATCCTAGAAATGCAATAAACTAGTTATAAGATGACAAGATTAGTAAACAAGACTATCCTAGCATACTATATTAGTTCATGATTTAAGCTAAATGATAAGGAACATACTCTAAATTAGCATATTCAGATTAATTCCTGTTTAAAAGAGAAGCTAAATGATTGAGCATAAAATGAGATATGAAGGCTTGAATGAATTTAAGTATAAGTGTGATGCTAAAGACTTGGATGATGAAAATGGAGGAATGAGAGCTCTATTTATAGCAAAAATAGGGCAATGGATGGTCAGGATTGAAAGAGTTAATCAAGGGCAAAGTTTGAAAGTTGGGAATCCATGTTTGCAATTGGCACCAATGAAATGGTGACAATTGTCAACATAAGGTTGGTTGAGAGGAGATGTAAGAAGCATTAAATGCTTGAGAAGACCTCATGGTTACCCTAGGGGTTAAGGGTTAAGGTTAAGTTAGGGTTGCCCATTGGATAAAGCTTTTACCCAAAGGATTAACTCTTGTGCAAAGGATTAAGGATAACCATGGTCAAAGCAATAAATGTTTGATGAGACCCTTGGGTTAGATGGAGGATGAGTTTATGGAAATTCTTTAACCATGTAAGAGGGTTGAATTAACCATTAATGGTTATGAAGACTTTGGGGACAAATTTGTAAGAGTCCTTCCAAATTTGGGGGTATTCAACAAGTTAATAAAGGCTTTAATGCTTTTTGAAGACTTTGCTCCAATTTTGAGAAGTGACCTCCTCGAATTTAGGGAAAAGGGATAATGGTTGGGTTTGGGTTAATTAATTAGGTTTAGAAGAATCTAGAAGAGGTTAGAAAGAGGGTTAGGATGCAAGTGGGAGGTGTAGGATTTTGCAAGTGGGTGAGGGAAAATAGGTTTTAATTGAATTTAATTCAATTTGGTTGCAATTAAATAAATTAGATTTATTTAATTTAGGATAACTATTTTAATTAAATTTGAATTTAATTAAAAAATGGACAGGGGCTTTAATTGAATAAAATGAATTTATCCTATTAAATGGTATAATGAATTTAATTGAGTATTTTACTTAATTAAATAGAGGAATGCGGGTTATTTAATTAAATTAGATTTAATTAAATAGAGAAATGAACATAAAATATTCATTTAGGAATATGGTCATTTTTATACGTCTACATTTTGCCCCTCTTTGAAGTGACGTGTGTGCACATGTTGATTCAAAGAAAATGATGTGTATTTGCGATTTTATGATCGATGTCATTTTTTATGATTTTTATGTCGTGCCCCAAATTTGATGTGTGATGCCCCAGATTCGATAAACGATGGTGATAATGCCCCCTTGGGAGATGAATTAATATTTTGAAAAATTTGATTTGATTTGATAATTTGTGTTTGGTGTGTAAGATTTTGGCTAGGTGAAATGTTTAAATTGATTCATCTCCCGATAATTGACGTGTTTTAGGGTATGAGGGAGACCGCGAGTAAATTACATGCTCATTTCCCTAACCCTAATTTTATTTTTTCCTATAAAAGGGGAAAAAGTGCTTTGTTTTGTTTCATCTGTGCTTGTTGACTTTGCAGAAAGAGACTTTTGGAGAGAAGACAAAATGCCTATTCCTTATTCCACGCATTGATTTGAGCGCGTTCGAAGGCATCGGAGACCTATTGCATATGGACTGCCGGTAAGTCAACCCTTTTGACCCCTTTTTTATTTTGAATTTGATCATTTTTAGTCAGTTTTTTTATTTTTGAAATTCGGTTTTAACATTTTAGCGTGCAGGGGTCTTTGTTTAGCCCATACGATAAATTAGGTAGCGCATAGGGTATTAATTTAGGTTAGCGTCTGAAAATGAATAGGTTAGCGCATGAAAGTTTTAGGTTAGCGCATGGTCTTAGGTTAGCGCATGATGAACATAGGGTAGCATGTAAGGTTAAAAAGGTAGCGCATAGGTCAGACCTAGCGCATAGGGTCCACAAGGGGTCGCATGGGTAGGGGGATGTAGCGCGTAGGTTAGACCTAGCGCATAGGGTTAAATAGGTAGCACAAGCATGGGATAGGTTAGCGCATAGGTCAGTTTTAGCACTTAGGGTAGGTTGGGTGGCGTATGGAGAAAAAAGGATAGCGCGTAGAGTTAGTCTAGCGCATAGGGTAGACATAATAGTGCGTGGAGAAAACAGGGTAGTGCATGGGTATATTTTAGCGCATAGCCAAGTTAAATTAGCGCATGGAATGGGTTTTGCAAGTTTTAGTGATTTTTGAATGTGAAGTTTTCATAGGAAAATGTCAGTTTTGCCTGTGGAGGTGGATTTTTGCCATTTTGCTCAGTCTTTTGTCATGTTTTTTATAATGTGTCCAATATGAGTGTTGATATAACTTTGATTTGTTCAAGTTATTGATGTAGATATTAATGTGTTGTTTTGATCGAACCATGATTTGATTTGCACTATTTCAAGTTCAATGTGTGGAGCCTGATTTGTGTTACAAGTTGATATGGGTTGGAAACTTGAGTTGTTTTACAAGTTGATATGGGTTGGAAACTTGAGTTGTTTTACAAGTTTTGATATGGGTGGGAAACTTGAGTTGTTTTACAAGTTTAGGTGATGTGGAGACTTGAGTTGTTTTACAAGTTTTGATATGGTTTTTGAAAACTTGAGTTGTGTTACAAGTTGATATGGAATGATATGATGTGGAACTTGATTAGATTTTGCAAATTGTTTCATGTTTTTGATGTGATTTTGATTCTGATATCTTTGTTTTGATGTGGAAACTGATATTGGACTCGTTTTTCCTTTTGACAGGAGCGATTGGGAGTGATGCAGTCACAAGAGCAGTTTCCTAGACCTTGGACATTGATACCACGGTTAGCATAGGCTGACCTAGATGTGATTGAGAGATGTGGCTTATCATCCTTGTTGGACATGCCTCGGTTCACTGTGAACCGGGGTTTACTTACAGCGCTCGCTGAGAGGTGACACAATGATATGAACACCTTTCACTTTGCTACTGGTGAGATGACAATCACTCCAGAGGACTGTTATAGGATTTTATGGATTCCCGTAGCAGGTGCTTTATTGTCGTATGAACAAAAAGAGGAGGGTGGTACTGAGGCACTGCGGTGCATTTTCCATGATGAGACAGTATGTGGGTATGAGATCCCATGGCAGGAGTTCCTGGATCTAGACTATGCGCCTCTCCCGTCAGTACTAGCAGGGTTCATTGGTGGATTCCTTTGTCCTGATCTCAGGTCAAAGGGATTCTCTGTGGGTTGGGGATTGGTTCTCGAGGAGATGGTGACCCAGGGCCGCAAGTTTTCTTGGGGATCAACCATGTTAGCCCACTTGTACAGGGACCTTCATGAGGTTGTGTATCTGGATTACGACAGTCTGTCAGCTGGCGTGACACTTTTACAGGTATGGTGCTGGGAGCACATTCTAGCAGCGAGACCACTAGTGGACAGAGACAGGCCTGTTGGGCAAGCATATGCTTATGGTTACAGGGGTCTAGTTGTCCAACGTAAGCTGGGCAAACTGGAGCATTGGAGGAGGGTTTTGGATGATATAGATACAATCGTCAGGCGACCGTATATAGATTGTGAGGTCTGGGCAGAGGATGGGCTAGAGATGCCTTTTGTGTTTATGAGTCAGTTTTTGATAGGGCGAACGCCCTTTGTGATAGAGAGATTTCAGGTGGGCAGAATTTTGAGGTAGTATGGTCAGCAGTAGGGTATACCACAGGGGACCTACTTGTATGTGCGTTGGAGACAGGACATACCAGATTGGGGTCCTACCATTGATAGCGGAGCAGCTGTAGAGGAGTTCTCCAGCTTAGCGGGTCAAATATGGGACTATGCTCCCGAGATATTAGACGTAGGGATGACCCATGAGTTTGTTGGTTTGTTTGCAGCTCGTGCTGTGGCCAGGATATCAGATCCTGAGGAGATGTAGTTGACCTTCGATGATGATGAGGAGGATGTTGGGGGAGATGGAGATGATGGAGATGATGGAGGTGGAGGAGGACGACAGGGGAGAGGATATCGGGGGAGGAGAGGAGACAGAGGTAGAGATGGGGGAGGTCAGGTGGAGAGAGCAGTTCGATGAGCTGTGATGGACAGGGGGAGAGGAGGGTTGGCGAATGGTGTAGGGGAGGAGGGGAGTTTGGGAGAGGTGATGGCAGTGGTGGGAGGGACGGATGAGTGGAGACGACCAGCGCAGAGGAGGAGGACCAATGAGTTACCGCCACCAGCACCCAGGACAGGCAGAGGGATAGGGGGTACCCCTTCACAGGTGCCCCTACGGGTCCGAGTCCTGACACATGTGGAGGATGCTCAGATCAGGACCTTGCAGTTGACAGTTCAGCAGCTGCAAGCACATCTATTGATGCAGCAACGTCAGATTACTCAGCTGACTCTAGAGCGAGATACAAAGATAGAGCGATGCAGTCGAGCAGAGGAGTTGGTAGCTAGCATTCAGAGAGCGGTTGCAGGGGGCCCGATGAGAGATATAATGAGAGAGCTATCCTCGAGAGTGAGGGAGGCGGAGTATTATAGATGCCATTATGAGGATGTCGTGCCCAGGGAGCGCAAAGTATAGAGCTTCACGCAGGCAAGATCGAGTCGATCTCGAGAGACTAGGACACAGTCAGAGAGCAGAGGTGTGACGGGGCCCTCGAGATAGGATCCTCCTAGAGATCCAGGAGCTGGGACATCAACTGCGAGACCATCCCCCTCAGGAGATAGTCATACTTGAGAGACGATGTCTCTATTGTATTTTTAGATCATTGTTTTGCACTAGGCACAAACATGACAGATTTTGTATATTTGGATCATTTAATATATATATATATAGATGACACCATTTTCCTCGATCATGTGATGTGTTTATGGATGCATGTTTGATATGTTCTTTCTTTAATTGATGATGATGCAATGCTTAGATAGATGATATGATGCATGATGTAAATGTATGATGTATGCTTTGATATGTTGTGAGATGTATCTTGAAAATGAGGTGTATGATAATGATAATGATGTGAGATGTATCTTGAAAATGAGATGTATGATTTGATATGCAAAATGATATGCAACTACTTTTAAAATGATATGCAACTATTTTAAAATGATAAGCAACTATTTTAAAATGATATGCAACTATTTGTTTTTGGAGCATCCTCATTCTGCATTTGTCATCCTGATATAACCATATGTTATTTTGCTTTCGATATAGGTATCATCATTGAGCATTGATTTGGTTGGGATATGTTGAAAATTTATACAAGCATAATGGTATAACTGAACCATAATGACCTGAGAAAAATTTACATGATTAGCACAAGCGTCAAGGTATAATTGAACCAGGACGACCAAAGTGTGGATTACATATAAACAAACAAGATTTAACCATTTGTATGCGTAAAGTGGAATCATGTCTTTAGTGATATTCAATGTATCATGTCTCGAGACAAGTATTTACACAGTACAAGTGATCGCCTCACAGATAGAAGACTAAGAAAATATTGGAGTTTCCCCATGATCTCTAGCTTTGAAGCATTTAGTGAGAAAATGTAGAGAATCCAATAATTTAAAAAGTTCAAATGCAAAAATAGTTAAGACTTTATGCGATAACGCAACATTTAGTACTTCAGAAAATCATCCATCTTAACATGTTTGTGATTCTTGTTTTAGCGATCCAATGTTTTGCTCTGCGCTGGAGTGAAGTTTTTGGTTGTTGGATGTGATGTTTCTGATTTTTGCAAATAGTCTTGATTGTCTTGAATGTGTTTGCATTTTTTGACGATTTATTGCCCCTAGCTGAGTGTACCTCTTGATGTGGATGTGCAAGCCATGGTAAAATGTGGTGAGAGGATATATGGATAAGCTAGGATAGTGACTACGTTAAGTATGTCCTGATTGGATATTTGTTAAGTGTCGGGCGATGGCCGATAGTACTTTACTGCAAGTGTATAGATATTGATGAAGGAGTTGTTCTTTCACAATGGCGCCTGTTACCAGGTTTTCACCAGTTGCTTTTATTGTACCTTTTTATTTGCTTTTTCTTTGATTTTTGATTTTTTTGCTTTTTCCGTGCATTGGGCTACTTAAGTGTAGTATTTCTTCAGATGAATGTTGTTAGTTGGTTCGTCGAGCACATCTCCTTCTGAAGTTGTAAGTTGATAAGCACCTAATCCATAGACTGATATGATGACATAGGGACCCAATCAGTTAGGTTCAAATTTCGCTTTCTTTTCTCGATCTTGTTGATTTCTTGGATTTTCTTTGAGGACTAGGTCACCAACCTTGAAGTTGCGAGGGATGACCTTGTGATTGTAGCTTCGGCACATGTGTTGTTGATATGCTTTGAGATGAGTGTAAGCATGCTGACATCTCTCACCTAAGAGTTCTAGTTCTTGCAATCAGTTGACTCGATACTTTTCATCTGGAATTAAGTCTTTTAGAGATACTCTGAGAGATGGAATTTCTACTTCCAGCGGTAAAATAGCTTCGGATCCATAGACCAATGAGAAAGGTGTTGCTCCTGTAGGTGTACGGATGCTGGTTCTGTATGCCCAAAGTGCTAGATTGAGTTGTATATGCCAATATTTGCCTGCATCATATACTGTTTTCTTGAGAATTTTCAGTATTGTTTTGTTGGATGCTTCTGCTTGACCATTCCCCTAGGGGTAGTATGGTGTAGAGAACCGATGTTGTATTTTGAATTGCTCACATAGTTCTCGAACATCTTGGTTTTTGAATGGTCATCCATTATCAGTGATGATGGAACTTGGAATACCATATCTGCAGATCAGATAGTTCAGGATAAAAGACGCAATTTGCTTTCCAGTTACTGTGGTCATTGTGACTGCTTCTATCCACTTGGTAAAGTATTTTGTGGCAGTTATAATGAACTTGTGTCCATTTGAAGATGAAGGATGAATTTTGCCAACCAAGTCTAGTCCCCACTGACAAAAGGGCCAAGATGTTGTAAATGGCTGCAGTTCCTGTGCTGGTGCATGTATCAGATTGCCATGGATCTAGCATTTAGGACACTTCTTGGCGAAGTGGTAAGAATCTTTCTCCATTGTAGGCCAGTAGTATCCCATCCTTAGAAGCTTTTTAGCAAGAGTAGTCCCACTTGAATGTGTTCCACAAATACCTTCGTGAAGCTCGTGTAAAGCGAAATCAGAATCATTACGATCAAGGCAACGAAGAAGAGTACCATCTAGACCTTGGCAGTATAAAGTATCAGCAGTAAGAGTATACCGGGCAGCTTGGCGGATAAAATTACATTTTTGATTACGGGATAAGTCAATGGGTAGGATATTGTTCTTTAGATAATCATATATCGGTCCATATAAAGGCGAATCCGAACCGGTTAAGGCATAGACAACATGGGATTCAGAGTGGTCATAGGCTGGGGAGAACAGTTTCTCTACCAGGAACTCGTAACAACTCTGTTGCTCTATAATTTGTAGTAATGAAGCGATAGTAGCCATGGCATCGGCTACTTTGTTGTTCAACCTTGGTATTTGCTCGAAGGTGATGTGTACAAAATACTGTTTGAAGTCATCCATCATTCGCTTGTAGGGGAGTAGCTTGTCATCCTTTGTCTGATAGTCGTTGTTGATTTGATTGATGACTAGTTGTGAATCTCCATAGACCATTAACTCTGTGATTTTCTATTCTACGACCATTTTGATGCCTATGACCAATGCCTCATATTTAGCCACATTATTTGTGCATGGGAACATTAGCCGGTATGATCTTGGTATGGTATGCCCTTCAGGAGTGATGAATAGAATGCCAGCACCTGAACCATGTTGTGTGTAGGATCCGTCAAAGTATAGGGTCCATTGTGTGGTAGAAATAGCAAGAATGTCCCTGTCTGGAAATTCAATCTCCATAGTTTGTTTTCCTGGTAGCGGTGCTTTGGCTAGTTGATCTGTAATTGCTTGTCCTTTGATGGCTCTTCTTTCTATGTATTGGATGTCAAATTCACTGAGAATCATGACCCATTTAGCCAACTGGCTGGTAAGAGTTGCCTCGCTGAGTAGATATTTGAGAAGATCAATTTTTGCCACTAGCTTAATTGTGTGTGCTAGCATATAATGTCGAAACTTTTGAGATACGAAGACTACTGTTAGACAAGCCTTCTCAATGAATGTATAGTTGAGTTCATAGTCATTCAATGTCTTGCTAATGTAGTAGATGGCTCGTTCCTTTCCTTGTTGATCTTCTTGTGCTAACAGTGCCCCCAGTGATATATCTGTTGTTGAAATGTATAGAATAAGGGGCTTTCTTGCGACTGGTGGTACTAGAACTAGTGGGTTCATCATATATTGTTTGATTTGATAAAAAGATTCTGCACACTTGGCCTCTCATCTGAAAGGTACATTCTTATGGAGCAAATGATTGAATGGTAGACTTTTATCAGCTAGTTGAGCGATGAATTACCTGATTGATTGGAGTCATCCTTGTAGAGATCTGAGTTGACTGATATTCTTTGGTGGTGGCATCTCCATAATGGCTTGTACCTTTGTTGGATCCACTTCAATACCTTTAGCTAAGACGATGTAGCCTAGTAGCTTTCCTGATGTAACCCCGAAGACACACTTCTTAGGGTTGAGCCTGACTTGGAATTTCTCCAATCAATCAAAGATTTTTGTTAGGATGCCGAGATGTTCTGTTCTGGTGAATAATTTAGCTAGCAGACCGTCCACATAGTCTTCCATGAAGGTATGCATCATGTCATGAAAGATTGTTGTCATTGCTCGTTGATAAGTAGCTCTTGCATTCTTTAAGCCAAAAGGCATAACATTCCAACAGTACGTTCCCCAAGGACAGGTGAATGTTGTTTTATCTTGATCTTCTGGGGCTATTTTTATCTGATTATAGCCTGAAAAACTGTCCATTAGTGAGAGCATTGCATGGCCCGCTGTGAGGTCTACAATTATGTCGATACTGGGCAAAGGAAAGTCATCTTTTGGACAGGCTTTGTTGACATCTCTAAAATCAGTGCAGATTCTAATACTGTCGTCTGGTTTTGATACTGGCACTATGTTGGAGATCCATTATGCATAGTCGATGGGTTGAATGAATCCGACATCTAATAGTTTCTTCGGTTCAGCTTTGACCATGAGTGCCACCTGTGGATTCATCTTTCGTAGTTTTTGCTTGATTAGCTTAACTCCTGGAGAGATGGACAAGTGATGCATGATTAAGTGTGGATCAATTCCGAGCATATCTGCATATGACCAAGCAAAGTTAATTTGCTTTTCTTTAAAAAAGATGAGGAATGTCGATCTTTCCTCCTCTGTCAGAGATTCTACTAGGTGTATGTTTTTGACTGCCTCTGTGGTACCAATGTTGATTGATTGATTGGGCTCAATCAATATGGGTGATCGCTCATGAAAATGTTCAGGAAGAGTATCAAGTCTCCCATCCTTAGGTGCCTTAAAAAGGTTTTCACCCTTAGATGCGTCCTTTATTTTTACATTTTTATGATCGAGAGCTACCATTGGCTGGTTTTCAGCATCAGATCTTTTATTTGGTTCATTTTTGTGACTGAGAGACTTGGCACTCCCTAGTTTGCAGACATCGTTACTTCGTTCACTGGTAGAGCCTATTTCTGGGTTAACGGTACATAGGTAATGGATAATAGATTCATCGTCTGGGAAAATTGGTATATCATGTATTTCGGGTTCGTCCCAGTCAATGAGGTCAGGAAAGACAAGGGGTAAGGAATCATTCGGTGGATCAAGTTCTGCTACTATAAGTGTCAAGACAGAGGTTTCATCGTGATTGGTTTTGGTAAAGAAGTCAAGGATTTTGTCGAGGTCTTCAATGGTATCATCTTCCGTATAGATTTGTGCGTAATATTTCTGTTTGCTTTCCTTGGCGTCAGAGATATTCTGTGGTCCAAATTTAAGAGGTCTATCTTTTGCGTTATGTTCTTCCTGAGAAAGGGATATGGTACCAGTATTGTCAGTGATATCTGCAGTAGCATTTGAGCAGCTACCCCATTCATATTCATTGGAATTAGTCTCTGAGGCATCATCCCAGATTCTATCAGTGCTATAAATAGGTATGTTGTAGGGTGAAAATAGATCTTTGATGATGGATACCAGTTTGATGGTTTTTGTTGATTCGGTGTCAAATCTTGCTTCTACTTTCTGTATTTGTTCATAGACTGTGCCTCCTTGGGGAGGAATAATGGTATCAGGAGATGTTTCTATTGGTTTTTGAGATATTGGTGTTTGAATATGAGCTACTATTGCAGATATGGCCTTCTTGTGGCTTAGAAGCTTTTCCTGATGTTGCTTCTATTCTTGACGTTCACGTGCCTTGTAGATTGTTTCTGCTGACTCAAATAGTGCTTCCTGCCAGGATTCTTCTTTGTACTTCTTCTTTACTTTCCATTGAGGTTTTGGAGTTATGCGTGGTGTCTCTCTTCGTAGGAAAGTGAGTTTACAACCCAATCCTGTTTTGTCTCTACTGGGCTGTGAAGGAAGATCTATGGGTTCAGTGACTGCTTCTTTGCGTTTTCCAATAGGTCCTTTACCGTCATATCCCATTTGCTGCATGATTAAGTAGCCTTTTCCATGTAGGTGTGTTGGTAGAACTATATCCAGAGTAGCTGCTCTGTTATCTTCTTCCTCATCTTTGTATAACTAGCTAAGAATGTCTTTCTCTTTTGATTCATGTAGTAGAGTGCCTAGTTGGATGAAGGTACCATTAAATTTGGTGATGGACTGAGTTACCTGATGTGTTGATGTAATAGGCAATCCATGAGATCTGGGTGATGTTGGTAATTTGGCCAAACACATGGGTTCCAAAGAGTATTCTCCCATACCTTGTTCTCTGATTTGCATTTTCTATTGGAAATCTCTAGGTAATGATTCGGGCTTTGTCGTCTGTAGATCTGATGTTGAGGATCTTTGTTTTTCCCTATTATGGGGAACCAAACTGTCCTGGGCTGCCCCAATTGCATTACAATGTTGAAATGGATCGTGATCAGTAGATATGGAGACCTCTTGTTCGTTATAGGGAAATTTGACACACTGATGATACGTAGAAGGCACTGCTTGCATTTCATGTATCCAGGGTCGACCTAATAAAATATTGTAGGTGAGGTCTATGTCTAAGACTTGACACATAGTATCCTTTTGCACTGGTCCAACTTGTATGGGTAACATTACAGTTCCTTTAGATGACCTTTCCTCATCATCATATGCCTTTATGGTAATCTTTTTACGGGGATCAATATACTCCTCTGAGAAGCCTAATGCACGGATAAGTTTTAAGGTACATATATTAAGTCCAGCTCCTCCATCTATCAATACTCTTTTTACTCTGTGTTTATAAACGATGACTTCAATATGGAGAGGAGTGTTATGCGGATGACTCAAGGAAGTATTATCATGCTCTGAGAAGGTGAGATTATGAGGCCCTGTCATATGGGCGACCATGGCTTGAAATCTATCTACATCCAGATCTTGAGGTACATTGGTTTGCAATAGCGCTTGCTCCAATATGTTTTTGTGTTTTGGTGACAGTTTCAGTAGTTCTAGTATAGATATCTGAGCCGAAGTTTTGCGTAGTTGGCTAACTAAATCATATTGGATTTTTGGTGTAGTGGTTGTAGGTGTGGTATGTCCCTTCAAGACATATTTCTGAGCTCTGGTTGTTACATTGATGGATTCATTATCATGCTGGTCTCAGATTGTGATGACATTCACATGATGGTCTTCAACGGATATGTGATTGATGGTGTTATTGTAGATGTGGTTGATACAAGATCTGCATGTATCGTTTAAGGTTGAAGCTCCATCTTTGTTGTAGTTTGGAAGAGGATTTTTAAAGGCTCTATGGTCACCATTTGTTTTGAGACCATCTACCATTATGTCACCCCGATCAATCATGTCTTGAACAATGTTTTTCAATCTCACGCAATCTTTCGTTTGATGACCTTTGTTACGATGAAAATCACAATAATGTGAGTCATTCCACCAAGGTGGTTTGATTTGGGGTTCATAGTTACTGATTGCAGGCAACGAGAGAATTTTGTTTGTCAGAAGCTCTCTGAATGTTGACTCTGGTGATTGTCCCAGTGGTGTGAAGACACGTTTCTGGAAATTGTTAGTGATGTCGCGCGAATTGTTATTAGGTCTTTGATTCGTGGTTTTGTTTTGACTATCGTTGGTGTTGTTTGCGTTGGGTTGACCTTGATTGGTATTTGGTGCATATGTGTTAGCATTTGGATTAGCACCTTTAGGATTTTTCGTAGCTTTGGGATTTCCGGATAATGCGAGCACTGGTTGCTTAGATTTTGGATCATGCGATTCATTGTTGCCTTCGTTTTTGTTTCAAGTCCAAAATCGAGACTTGTCTAAGTTGTTGTTGTTTTGGTTATTGTAGTTTGGTGAATTTGTTCCTTCTTTGAAGAATTTGAGCGTTCCCTTTTTGACACATGCTTCCTCTACTTGAATGTCATTTTCAATCAATTTAGCGAAAGACGGTATGCATTGGAGTTTGAGCCAGTAACTCATCTCACCATTCAAGTTGTCGATAAAAATTTCCATTTTCTCTTTTTCAGGAATGTCACGAGGATATCGTGACACCATACGTCGCTAGCGTTGAAGGAATATCATGAATGTTTCATTATTCTTTTGTTTGGTGTTGCAGATGTCTAGCATGGTTATAGCATGTTGAATGTTATAGGAATATTGTGTTATGAACTTGTTAACCAATTATCAAACGATCTGATAGGCGGTGTAATTTTGGATAACCATTCCATTGTTTGTCCTCCCAAGCTTCTTGGGAATAACCTCATCAGATAGGTGTCATCATGAGCAAATTCAAGACTCATGGTACAAAATTCTCTGACATGATCACGGGGATCACTTTTTCCATCGTATTTGTCAAATTTAGGTACGTTTGAGTTTAGAGGAAAAGGGACCATGTGCAATCTTCTGTCAAAGGGATAAGGATAAATTTCGTTTAAAGAGTACCACATTGTTGTCCCTTGTTGCATGTCTTGCATTTGTCTTTGTAACATTTGCATTTGTTGAGTAAGGGCAACCAAAGGCGCATTGTTTTGCTGAGGGAAAAGTTCTTCCCTTGTATTGATCCTGGGTTGAAATGATGTATGGAACGGTATGTTTTGCTCAAGAATGTATTGTCTTGGTGTATGTTGCTCCGGTATGTTTTGATCCAGGATGTTTTGTCTTGGTGTATATTGTTCTAGTATGTTTTGATCAGGAATATCTTGTTCAGGGTCGCGTGCTTCCCCTTCTCGTTGTCATTCTTGATATTCGTAATGTTGAGGTCTTGTTCTGAATACATCTGAGTCAAGGTCTTCAAGAAGTTTGACTCCTTTGCTTGTGAGCGTGAGCAAGTATTTTTCTTTGTCATTTTCCATGAGCCTTTCTATAAGCTTTTGGAATGAAGAACTTTCCTGACATTCTTGAAGAAGTTCTTCAGAAATTTCAGTATCCTCTAGGTGTGGACCTTCAAAAGGATTTTATAACCTTCGATTCATACTAGATTCTGCTTGTGCCTCACTTTGTTGGTTTTGTTGAGAGCGAGTAATAGGCATTTTTAGTAGAAACTTTCAGTGACAAAGGGGACAAAATCCTCTTCGATATGTTGCTCGAGCGTTGGTGGTTCAGGTTGGGGTGTGTTGTAAGTGATACACTCGTCGGGCAAGAATGTTGGATTGATCCTTCCTCCACGGTTTATGATTCTATTAAAGGCGGATTTTTGACAATATGCCCTAGTCTTTAAAGGCTCTTTGTCAAATTCGTTGGATTTGTTTTGGATATAACGTTTGACGTGATGAAGGAATACTTGATGAGATTTGAAGAGTTGACGATTGATGTATAAAAACTTGTTTCTCTTGATAAATTTGGAAAAACTTGGTTGTTGTTTCCTTAACGTGGTGTTACGATAAATATTCTTTCTTCTCAAATTATGGGGATTAGTCATGCATAAGTGATCAATGGTTTCATTTTTATTTATTTTGGATTTAGTTGATCTTGCTTTGAAAACTCAAATTCTACTTTATCAAAGTGAAGGTTTAGATGCCCCTTCACGACAAAGCGTGTCAAATGATATGGATAAAGTCTCCCGATATGGAAACTTGATTTGACAACCTGAGGTTTTAAACAAGTGTTTTTGAGATGAAATCCATGAAATGATAAAGGATCCTTTTGATACTTGTGATGATGTTTCCGGATTTTGATAGGATGGATATGTTTTACCGTGCGATCAGTTTTATATTTTTACAATGTTTGTTTGACACAAATTTTGCTTAAGAAATAGTTTTTACAGTTTTGTTTTCGCTACTCTGTTTTGACGAAAAATGATGTTAATGAAAAGAGGCTTCCAAAGATGTTTTCAAAATTTTCAAAATTCCTCACTGTTTTGCCCTTTGTTTTTCAGGTTTTGGTCACATGCTAAAACAGAGACAAGATGTGCTATCAAATTTACTTCACACGCTAAATAAAGGACCTCACGCGCTAAGCTGCCCCTGCCATGCGCTAAAGTTTTCGACTGTTAAAATTTGTTTTCTGCCTAGCTCAAAAAGGTTATGCGCTAGTATGGGTCTACGAAGCACTAACTGTTAAACCCTACGCACTAAAGTGTGACTCTTACGCGCTAAGCTAATGTTTCAACGTGCTAGACTGTTTTCCAAATGCGCTAACTGTTTAACACTATTTTGAAAATTTTGGATAAACGCTACTGTTTTAACTGGATGCGCTAACTTCACATTTTGATGTGCTAACAAATGTACCCTACACGTTAAGAAGTTGATCTCACGCGCTAAAATGCCCTGATTTTTCCTTTGGTTGGTTTTTTTGCAATTTTTGGATTTGATTGTGAGTTTTTCAGTCTTGATGGATGATTTTCTACACGAAAAAGACAACCATTTTGCCTAATCTAACAAAAAGTGTATGTTCTACGAGGATGTGTTCAAATCCCCAATGTTTTAACAGGTTTGGATACAAATAATACACTTCAAGAAGACTCTTTATTCAAAGGTCATAAATAACATCATAGCCCACTAGTCTCGATACTCCGTCAGCTCAAACAGTCGTATCACCCCTAGAGGGCACCCATTTTTTTGTTTTTTGCCAGAAATTAACTCAAAGTGAATCGCTTCACAATTGAGTAGTTATCTTGGGAGATATATGGTGAGTGATCTTGGGGGTGGATTCTTCCCCACCCTTGCACTATGATGTTATAAATGTCTGGTTACTCACTCGGCTCAAGGTTTCTATTTCTATGGTTCGTAATTAGGCTTCCTATTCGACCGTCAGTGATAAACTCCCTCAGGAGGCTTCCCAACCTTTAGAACAAAGGCTTTACGTATCTCGAGGATACTGGGGGAAGGCTAATCGCTGCGTGCAACTTTTGAAAAGGACTTTCATCATTTTCCACTTTTGATTATAGTGGGTTGGAATACTTGGCGTCAAAGTCGTTTCCCACTTAGGTCGTTCCCTTCACACTGCCCATAAATGGCTTTAAAAGTTGATTCCAACTCCTCGGGAAGGCAGGCTTGCTAAAAGATTTTTTGCTTGAAGTAAAGAAAGCTTTAAGAGTGGTCTAGATTTTTTATCACCCAGTTAAGGGGAGAGCATATTCCTTCCACTTTCAAGACAAGGCAAACAATTTTTTTCTTTTTAGCTTTTAAGACAAATGATTTGCTAACTTCTATTGAGAGATGTTGCTCCAAAAAGTATGGTGTTAATTTTATTTTCCCCAAATCAGTGATTATTTAATCTAGAAAAATAATCGAGTCAACAAAGCAAAAGTTCAATTTCGGATAACAAAAGGAAACCGGCAAAAGGGGAATAACTTCCCTCCTTTGATTGTAACAAAAGCTTTTAAGTGTGGTTCTTTCCTTTGCAAAATTTTTGAAATGAATCCTTTTATACACCAAAGGATGGTGAGGTTCTTTTTATAGCTACTTTTGCAAAAAGGAAGGTTTGTATGGTTCTTTTTAAAGCCCAAAATAAATTTTTCTCCTATGAAAGCAAGAAATTTTATGATTTGTGGTTCTTTTTATAGCCCAAAAAAATAAGTGAGTTCAATTTTAAGAATGAAAGAAGTTCAAAATTTTAAACTAACTTAACTAAGTTAGTGAAAATTCTAACTTTCTTAATAATCTTAAAACTAAGCTCCCATCTGCAATAAAATTGTTAGAATCCTGCAAAAGAACAAGCCAAAAACATTAGATGACGGGTGGACTTCAACAAGTCTAAATTTTACCCTCGGTTACAGATTTTATTTTTTTTTATTTCTATCTGTTTATGATGCACTACAGAACAAACTGTACGCGCTATAAAATAACAGTGATGCGCTAAAATAAATCAGTGATGTGCTATGCTATTTTCGGGATGCGCTACTCTATGTTCCAGAAGCGCTGCTCTGTTTTTCTCCCGCACTGAGACCTATAGGAAAAGTTTAGTATTGTGATGGGCTAATAAATAGACTTCACATGCTAGATGATGGACCCAATGCGCTAAACAGTTAACCGGATGCGCTAGGCTGTTGACCAGATGCACTAGGGAATGTTTCCCATGCGTCGATTCTCATTTCCTACGGACCTGCAAAAGTGGTTAAATTTAAAAACTGGTTTGATATATGGGGTAATGCCCCACGGTGGGCACCAGAAATGTAAGTGGGAAAAGCGGGTCGATGGAACTCAATATGTGAAAAACGAAGCTCTATGGAGCGTTGCTCACACACCCACATGACTTCTTGGTGCAAGCTATGGAGTCATGAAGTATGGCTCAGCTTCCCAAGGATGGTTCCATGGTTCTCTATCTCACACGGTCCCTCAAACCAATGTTTTTTCTCTCAGATCACTGAGCAAAATGGTTTAGGGATGACAAATGCAAGAACGAGGGATGCATTTGTTGGTTTAAGATGAAATGCACCCTAAGCTATGCATGATCCTAGAAATGCAATAAACTAGTTATAAGATGACAAGATTAGTAAACAAGACTATCCTAGCATACTATATTAGTTCATGATTTAAGCTAAATGATAAGGAACATACTCTAAATTAGCATATTTAGATTAATTCTTGTTTAAAAGAGAAGCTAAATGATTGAGCATAAAATGAGATATGAAAGCTTGAATGAATTTAAGTATAAGTGTGATGTTAAAGACTTGGATGATGAAAATGGAGGAATGAGAGCTCTATTTATAGCAAAAATATGGCAATGGATGGTCAGGATTGAAAGAGTTAATCAAGGGCCAAGTTTGAAAGTTGGGAATCCATGTTTGCAATTGGCATCAATGAAATGGTGACAATTATCAACATAAGGTTGGTTGAGAAGAGATGTAAGAAGCATTAAATGCTTGAGAAGACCTCATGGTTACCCTAGGGGTTAAGGGTTAAGGTTAAGTTAGGGTTATCCATTGGATAAAGCTTTTACCCAAAGGATTAACTCTTGTGCAAAGGATTAAGGATAACCATGGTCAAAGCAATAAATGTTTGATGAGACCCTTGGGTTATATGGAGGTTGAGTTTATGGAAATTCTTTAACCATGTAAGAGGGTTGAGTTAACCATTAATGGTTATGAAGACTTTGGGGACAAATTTGTAAGAGTCCTTCCAAATTTGGGGGTATTCAACAAGTTAATAAAGGCTTTAATGCTTTTTGAAGACTTTGCTCCAATTTTGAGAAGTGACCTCCTCAAATTTAGGGAAAAGGGATTATGGATGGGTTTGGGTTAATTAACTAGGTTTAGAAGAATCTAGAAGAGGTTAGAAAGAGGGTTAGGATGCAAGTGGGAGGTGTAGGATTTTGCAAGTGGGTGAGGGAAAATAGGTTTTAATTGAATTTAATTCAATTTGGTTGCAATTAAATAAATTAGATTTATTTAATTTAGGATAACTATTTTAATTAAATTTGAATTTAATTAAAAAGTGGACAGGGGCTTTAATTGAATAAAATGAATTTATCCTATTAAATGGTATAATGAATTTAATTGAGTATTTTACTTAATTAAATAGAGGAATGTGGGTTATTTAATTAAATTAGATTTAATTAAATAGAGAAATGAACATAAAATATTCATTTAGGAATATGGTCATTTTTATACGTCTACAACTGCTTAAAAAGAAAACTTGAACCTATCCCTAGAAGTGTTCATCTCATCTATTTTATTAATAAAAAAATTGAAAGAGAGTTCAATTTAAACACCAATTATTGTTTTAAGAATTTTATTTTTGAGTATTAATGAATAGTTTGATACTCAAAATTCAACTGAAATGCATAAACAAATCATAAAAATTGCAGCCAAAAAAACTTATATAAACCCAAGAAAACCAAAAACAGAGAATAAATAAATAAGAGATTTGACAAAGACAAAATAAATCCAGTAAGAACTTACAAAAGAGATTTGATAAGCAGTAATATGGAAAACCCAACTGAAATACTTCTGAAAAATTAAGATATATATATATATATGGCTGAATCGAAAATCCATCGAGATAGCGTACATGAAATAAACTCACCTGCAAATTGTCAGGCTTCTTTGGTTCTTGAGTGAGCTACTTCAGAACAAATAGTCTTCTTGGAATGAACAACACAAGTGAAAGTGTGTAATAGCTATGTGAAAATCTCAAGCTGGTGGCATAGGTTTCAACCCTCACAGGGATTTCAAATTGGGTTTTTTTGATGATTACTTTTGGGAGTTCTAAGAGAGGAGAGTGCAGTTATGGCACAATGATTTAATAGTATTGATCAGAGTGACACAACGTCAACATGGTGGTTCTTTTCTGATATTAACTCGAGACCCTGAGATCATTCTTGGTTTCAGTTTGGATTTGTCTGAAGATTGTGGAGTTGCTTTGGCATTGCTTGAGCACATGCAATCTTTGGGAAGGGTGGATTGTAATGTCCCCATTATCAAGTTCTCTTGTAGTGTAGTTGGTGTTGGCTTTTTGCATGTGTGAACATGATAAGAGGAGTATTTCAATGTTCCTAGTATTTTCAGAAAGTTCCAAGACTCGCCTAAACTCTCAAAGACTCGACGAGTTGCAAGTGAAGTCACCTTTAGTCTGTCCTAGGGATCCGAACTCGGACTCAAATCGAGTTTGGGTGAGATTCGCCAAGTCCTAGTGAGGTGTGTCTTCTAGACTCAGCTAGACTCAATTTTTTTAAATCTCAAAATTTAAATGCTTTTTTGGTTTAGGACATGCCCCCAAAATATACGTGAAATATAACAATTAACTCCCCATCTTTGTCTTCAAGTCAGTGCCATTCTCTTCATCGAAATATATACATTAAATATAACATTTAAGTATAAGGACTTATACTTAAATGTTATATTTCATGTATATATTGGCAAGATGTTTGAGAGTGTTTCAAATTTCTAGGAGTTATAATGAAAATTCTAGTCTTGAGAAGATCTTACAATTTTTCAGACACTCAAATTTCAATAATCAACATGCTTCTATTAGTATTCTCTTGGTCTCTATATCTCACTCATTTGAGCTGCTTTGAACTGTAGACCTATCTCTCTCCCTATCACTCTTCCTCTATCCCCTCTCTCTACCTCTTTGTATCTCACCCTCTCCTTTCTCCCCCACGATCCAGGCCTATCTCTCTACCTCTCTCTCTCACCCTTAAATTGTCACGAGGTGTGCTACCCTCAAACTCATTTTGGTGTTGCCCCCAACCCCCTATCAAACTATAAGGTCTAAAAATTTAATATAGGCCAATGATGAATCATGAACATACAAATCTACATAATACATATCGCTTGTTGCAAATCTCTGCATATTCATAGTTAAAAAATATTTTGGTGACTACATCATCCAGGACCTACCTTAGATGTCTTTGTAGGAGGGATGCAAGCTTCTCTGAGCCATAGACCTCTAGTTATTGTTTTGATATTTGTTTGGAACATTTGATGTCATGGATTTCATATTCCGTGAGTTTTATATACATTTGACAATATTTATATATTTAAGTGTGTTATTTCCTTCAACTACAATTTGCTTTTATACTTATGTGAACGATGTATACTTGTGTATGTCATCAAATTAGCTTCTATATGTTGATGTTATTGTGTCTTTAAGGTTTATTTAATAATGGGTGCATGAAACAAGTTTCAAGTTCTTAAAAATCTCTAATTTTTTTTGGTTTTCCACTTGCCTAGTTTGCATCGAGTCACCCTCGTCAAGTCCGAGTCTTGGATCCATGGTTCAAACAGATTAGTGGAGATGAATGACACTTTTTAGAGTGATTGGACAACTTGTTTGTACATACCATATTTAGTAAGTGTTAGTCTGGAGACCGATTAGAGCAGTTGGGAGTTTTGGATGACTTACTATTTTTAGCATATTACTATTTTTAGTAAGTGTTATATTTGACGAGTCTTAGTGATAGCCCCCCTCAACTTTAGAGAGTAGTATCTTTAGTTTCAGGGTTCGCATAGTTTTTGCTATTTTTAGCATATTACTATTTATCGTAAGTGTTATCTATGGTAAATTTTTTCAATCCAAACCTTCCCTAAACATCAATGTGTAGAGTCTTTAGTATGAGAACTTGGTGATTTTTCCTAAGGCTGAAAAATATTATTCTATTTATTTCACTTAAATATTTTATAAAGTGACTATGAAATAAGTGAAATAAATTGTCAAATGACCCCCCCTTGGCTACGCCAGATACAACTTCAAGTAGTTTTTGCAAAGTGACTAGGGGAAGAGTACCAATAGCTGAAATAGTTCCAATAACCATCACCTTAATACCATGTTGACCCCCCAAAACATTAAAAAAAAATTGTCAGTACATAAATAAAAAAATACCAGTAAATATTTATTTTAACACCAATACATGTTCACAAATGAATTAGTAGTTGAAAACCAAAAAGTAAAAAAAAAAACATCTACTGGTACATTTCCTATTTTAATACAAAACATCTTGCACAAATAATAAACATTTTTATGAGAGAACCTATGGAGGATATGATTGGAGATGGCTCTACGTGTGCGTGGATGTCTTGCTAGGGCCGAAGTGCCCTAGCCTGTGATTTGCGCTCTGCTTGCTTCATTCCGGGGGGGGGAGTTCTTGCTTGTTGGGGGTCGACTTTTGCTTACCCGTGGTCAGGTTTTTTGGGCTACAGTAGGGTTTTTCTGCAACCGTCTTCTGTTTCTTCTGCTCTGGGTTGTCATTGGGGTTTGTGGGGTTTTGGGGTTGGGTTTTCCGCCCCTTTTATTTTTCTTCTTTTGGTATTTTCTCTGGATCCATAGAGAATAAAGGAGTATCCTCTTCTCAGATGATCTCTGGAGATCTGGATATGGTAGATCTGTCTCATTTGATGCATGCATGTGGAAAGGAACACATTGGTCATTCCCAATTAGGGGCAAGCGCTTCTTCTTCAAAAGAGCTTTTTCACATGAAAAAGGTGAATGGTTGTTTGGAGAGATCCCAAGATCGTCCAATTCTGGTTATTCAACCTGAGCAAATTTTAGAGGATGTTGAATATTGGTGCAACCATGCTCTCATATGCAAATTCATCAGTCTTCACCTCTCTATACCTGTTTTAGAGTCTTGTGCACGCCATGTCTAGAATCCTGAAGGAGACATGGAGCTACTTATGGTGGCCAATAACTATTTTCTGGTTATTTTTTCCAACCTGGCAGACAAGAACAAGGCTTTTGAAGGTGGCCCTTATTTTTTCAACCAGGTGGGACTCTTTATCAAACCTTGGCATATTGGCTTTAATTCTGCTGAGGAGCTTCCCTCTCATGTGCCCGTGTGGATTCAATTGTCGAGGCTTCCGCTGGAGTTCTGGAGAGAAGATATTCTTCACTCAATCTCACTACTTATTTGTAAACATATGGGTTCGGCTTCACAAACTCAAGATTGAAAGGTAATCTCCTATGCTCGCATATGTGTAGAAGTTGATTTAAATAATCCTTTGCCAGACTCTATGGAAATATGTTTGGGGACATCTTCTTGGATCCAACAGTTGGACTATGAAACCCTACCATTTAGATGCAGAATTTGTCATGAATATGGTCATTTACAGCGGAGATGCCCCAGAAATAAATCTTCTAAATCGACTGTTTCTGATCCTCCTCACTCTGTTCTGGGGGAAGATATGGGGAAAGCCCATATGCCTAATGGTTCTGCTGATAAAGATGGCTTCATTCCTGTGAAACCTCAAAATAAAGACAAGGGAAATAAGAGAACCTGGTTGGATAGGCAAAATGATGTCACCCTAAATAGGTTTGAGGTTCTAGAGGATTTGGTCTAAGAGGAAGGAGTTCCAATTGAAATATCCTTGGGTGCCTAGTTTCAGCATGAGGTGTTGGATGGGGATTCCAAGAAAGAGGGTCAGGCCCTATCTTTGGATAATCAACAGGATGTTCAAATGGTTACGGATTTGCCTTCCCATGTTCAAGACAACAGAGATCTTAGGGAGTCTCAGGTCCCTGAAGATGCAGTGGTCATGGTGTCTACTCCTCCTTCCACTGTTGTGGCCTCAAGTTCAGTGAAGAGTAACAAAGCCCCACCTGTTTTAGGCTTGCAGCAGAAGATCCTCAAAAAGGGTTCTTTAGACAAACCTTTAAGGAGTGGACGAAAGACGGATCAGGAAAAGGTTAAGCTTATTGGTGATACTTTGGTTGAGTCGGGGTCTGTAAAGCCCATTGATTCTCACTTCTCTCAACCACATAAATGATCGTGCTCTCATGGAATGTAAGGGGGTTGACCAACATCCCTAGACAAAAGGTTGTTCACAGATTAATTGACTCTGAGTCTCCCGATGTTGTTTTTATTCAGGAAACCAAGCTTTCAGTGGATGGTTTGGCTAGTTGTGCTTGTCATGTCTGGCCGCAGGGCCTTTGGCAGCGAGTGAGCTCTCATGGTAGTTCAGGGGGGGTTGCTTTCTTTTGGAACTTGAGGAAAGTTTCCCCTTTGTGGTGGTTTTCTAGCAGGTCTTCCATTTCTATGGTCGCTTCTAGCTTTGAGACAGAAGAAAGATGCCTCTTCTCTAATATTTATGCTCCTACGGATCTTGTGGGTAAGTCTAATCTTTGGGCTCGCATCAATTTTGTTCGGGCTCAGGATCCTTTTCTACCCTGGATTTTGGCTGGAGATTTTAATGTCGTTACTAGTTTGGAGGAAAAGCGAGGTGGGTTATTCAAGCTTGATCCTTCCTCAAATTTACTCAGAGATAATATTGGTCTCTTGAATCTCATTGATGTGAAGCCAATTAATGGTATCTTTACTTGGAATAATAGGAGGAGTGGTGTTGAGGCTATCTCCGAAAGGCTTGATAGATTTTTGGGTGAACTCACAATACTAGTTCCCACTTTTTGACCAACTTTGACACTTAGATGAACATTTTGCAAAAAACCTTCACTTTCCGACACCTATAACTTTTAAATCATTAAGAATTTGAAGATGATGTAAACTAGTGATTTGTAACATCCTTTTTGTAGATTCTAAATATATTTTTTTCAATTTTTTTTGAATAAAATTTTATTGATTTTTCCATCTCCCTCAAAAGTAGTTTTGTACAGGAAACAACATGTTTTAAGAGTGATGTACATCCCGAAATGTATAAATTTTTTTTTATAAATGATAAAAACTTATCTCTTTTAAATTTTGGTTTGTAACATCAATACCCAAGGCATGCAGTTGGTTTGATAGTGATATGTTGAATATTTTTTATTTTATTAAGTTTTGAAGTCAGACTAATTATAATTTAGATATAGGTGTACGTTTGAACACATAACTTGCTCTATATATATCAAAATTAAGTTTAATTTTTTTTGTTAGAAAGAAGACATCAATACCTAGGGCATAGATATTTTTCAGAATTTTTTTGAATTAGTTTGCTATTTTTCCCAATGCATTGAACAAAGAAGTTCATGTTCGGTGAAAAACCTACATTCATAAAAAATAAAAAATAAATATATTAATAAACTTAAATATATTAAAAATTATACTATTTGGAAAGCTTATAATAAGGACTAAATCCTTAAGAAAACAAAACTTCTAAATGAATTCGTTTGACCCCTCAAAAGCTAATGTAAAATTGGTTTTTTATCAGCATTTGATAGATGAAAAGGAGACTCCATTGCAAGTATGATTTAGAAGTAGAGAGGTTCTATCCAAGAAATTTTGATCTAAGAGCCTTTGATCTAACTCTCTTCAATTAATTACTTCAAATGGGACCTCTTAAAGCTTAAATAATTATATTTTCCAAAAAATGTATGATTTCAACAAAAATCAGGATGTACCAAAAAGTGGGAACCAGCTTTGTGAGTTCACCCTTTTGGTTTCTTGCTTTTGGGTGCATGATAGGTGGTCCACCAATTCAGAAATTCTTGATTGGAGGGGTTCTGATCATTGGCCTATTAAGCTTTCTATTACATCTTTTTGAACCTCCAAGAATCCCTCTTTCAAATTTCAATTAATGTGGCTTCGTGACCAGTCATTAAGGGAGCTTATGGTTGATTGGTGGTATGAAGGGGTGCCTGCCCATGGGCAGGCTATGTAGTTCTTTGGGAAGAGATTACAACATTTAAAATATAGGCTGAAAAGGTGGAATAAACAATTTTTTGGGAACCTGCATAGACACAAGATGGAAGCTCAATACAAGTTGGATGAGGCTATGTGTCAAATAAAGGATTAAGGGATGATTGTGGAGCTCAGTATGGCCGAGTCCCTTTCTCTAAAGGACTTAGAAAAGTGGGAGTTGTGTGAGGAGATTTTCTGGAAACAAAAGTCTCGTGTGGATTGGCTCCAAGAAGGTGATAGAAACACTGCTTTTTTTCATAATTCTGTTAAGGCTCATAGGTATGGTAACTCTATTACCTCTCTCATTTCTTCAGAAGGGGTTCATCTTTCATCTAAAGAAGAAATTGCTATGGAAGCTGTCAGTTTTTTTTCTAATTTGTTTACCAAAGAGGATCCTGAAGCTATGGTGGAAGAGAGGGCCATCCTAAATTGTATTCCCCCTCTTGTCTCTATTGAAATGAATGATGCTCTCTTGCACCCCATTTTGTTGTCTGAACTTGAGGGGGTTGTGTTTCAAATGAAAAAAGGCAAGGCTCCTGGCCCTGATGGGTTTCCTATTGAGTTTTTTCAAGAATTTTGGGAGATTATAAAGCATGATCTTCTAGATGTGGTTCAAGAATCTCACAGGAATAAACAAATGCTCAAATCTATGAATTCTACCTTCTTGGCTCTCGTTCCTAAGAAGGAGGGGGCTAATAGCTTGGATCAGTATAGGCCTATTGCTCTATGTAATGTTGTCTACAAGATAATCACTAAATTGATTGCTAAACGACTCAAACCTCTCCTCTGCACTTTGGTTTCTAAGCAGCAAGGTGGTTTCATTAACGGAAGACAAATCCTTGATGGAGTTGTGATAGCAATGGAGGCTATTCATTCAATGGCTTCCTCTAAGGAGAAGGCTATGTTTATTAAACTTGACATGGCCAAACCTTATGATAGGGTGAGTTGGGATTTCTTACAGAAGATCCTTTTGGCTTTTGGTTTTGGAGAAGAATGGGTGAATTGGGTTCTTAGTTGTGTGACTTCTACCTCTTTCTCTATTCTTATTAATGGGGAACTATCAAAATTGTTTAGCGCTTCGCGGGGGCTTCGGCAAGGGGACCCTTTATCTCCCTATTTATTTATTCTCATGGCTGAAGGTCTTGGCATATTTCTCACTTCCCAGGTGAGACATGGTCTTATTCAGGGCTGGAGTTGGAATAATGCTTTACCTCCCTACTCCCATCTTCAGTTTGTGGATGACACAGGTTTGATGGGCAGGGCCAGAATCACTGAGGTGGTGAATTTTAGGAGAGCTTTGGATATCTATTGTAAAGCCTTAGGTCAAAAAATTAATGAAGATAAATCATCCATATATTTCTTTAATACCCCTCGGCTTATTCAGAATAGGGTTGCCAAGATCCTCAGATTTCAGACGAGGTCTCTTCCTTTGTTGTACCTTGGGATTCCTTTAGATTTGGGGGGTCAGTGCGGAGATTTTTGGCAAGGAATTTGGGATAAATTTCGTTGTAAGGTTAATCATTGGACCTACAGGTGGTTATCCTCTGCTGGAAGAGTGATTCTTCTGAAGACTGTGGTGCAATCACTTCCCATTTATAGGTGTTTTGTGCAGGCTCCCCCCTCCAGCTTTGTGAGAGAGTTTGATGCTCTTTCTCATCAATTTCTTTGGTCTGGTAGTTTTCTTTCTGCTAAGTGGAGTTTAGTTAAATGGGACTATGTTTGTAGACCAAGACATGCTGGGGGTCTTGGCCTCGGATCTATTGCATTGGTTAGCAAGGCCTTAGCGGCTAAGCTGTATTGGAGGTGGTGTAACAGTCAGGATCAGGACTGGGCCACGATTTTAACCCACAAGTATCTCCTTGGTGCTAATGATTACGAGGTGCATCGTCTTAGTTTAGTGGGTAGGGGCTTTTGTATCTGGGATACTCTTAAAAAAGGTGCCCAACTTATTAAAGATGGTCTTTTCTGGATTTGTAATAGAGGCTCTGAAGCTCTTTTTTGGCAGGACTCTTGGGATGGTCACCCTCCTATTTTGTCTAGTTATCCACATCTTCAGCCTCTTTCCAACATTTTCACTGATGCTGGATGGGTTAAGGTGGAGAATTTCAAAATGGTTAGGCACATTGGACAGGTTGAGATGACTTGTTGGAAAGACCCTCTTGAATGGCCCTTGGGTGGTTCAGATGAAGATTGTGCAGTGTTGTTTAATATCTTGGAGGGTAGGTTATGTAGTTCTCTCAAGGAGAGAGATATTCTGGCTTGGGGTCCTAATCCAAAAGGCAAGTTTTCTGTTGCTGAAGGTTATGCTCAGCTTGATAGGCAATTGCATGGCCTGACGGATGTTCCCTGGTGGAAGAAGGTATGGAATAGTTTTTCTTGGCCGAATTGTAATTTCTTCATATGGCTAGTTTCTCAGAGGAAATGCCTCACGTGGGATAATCTTCGTAAGAGAGGCTTCCAGGGACCATCTATCTGCTATCTTTGTATGCATAATGAGGAAGATTGCTCCCACTTGTTTTTTCTATGCCCTTTCTCTAGGGATATTTGGCACAAGTGGTGGGAGGCTTGGCAACATGCTTGTTTTCATGCTACCTCCTTAATTGAATTTTGGGATAGCTTGGGCAGACCCCCAACAAAGACCTCTTTTCTTCAAGTGGCCTGGGCTATTGGGCTAGCTCTTATTATCTGGAATTTATGGCTGGAAAGGAATCAGAGGGTCTTTTGTGATTCACATATAGGGAGTTCTTAGTTATGGCAGAAGATAGTTAATAGGCTTCAAGAGACAATCTCAGCTAAATGCAATTTGTCTGTAAATGTTGATCCGAGTGATTATGCTATTGTAAGGAATCTGCAATTGGAAAACATTAAAATTGACTATGCTGCTGGAAATAGATCTCATCATGCAAAGCAACGGATAAGTAGAGTTGGAAGGTGGATTCCCCCTCCTGTGGGAATCTTAAAAATTAATACTGATGGCTCTTCTCGTGGGAATCCTGGACATGCAGGTATTGGAGGTATAGGTAGAGGTGGGGATGGTTGTGCAGTTTTTTTCTTCTCTATTTATACAGGGCAGCACTCCAACAATCTTATGGAGGCCCTAGCTATTAAGATTGTTGTTGAGCGAGGCTATTCTTTAGGATGGAGGAAGATTAGTTGTGAGTCAGACTCTCAGATTGTTGTGGACATGTTGAACAGACAAAATTTGAATGATGTGAGTTGGCAATTAGCTTCTGTGGTCAGACAGATTTTGCAAATGTGTAACACATTGAAATTTGTCTCCTTTTGTCATATTCCCAGGGAGTGGAATAGAGTGGCTGATTGTTTGGCCAAGTGGGCTTCAGAGCGTGTTGATGGCTGGGATTTTAGTGGAAGGGATGGTATACCTCAAGATTATCTGGAAACTTTAGACAGGTTAATGCTGGAAGACAGGATGTTGCAAGAGCACCTTGTGGTGTAGGATCTATTTTCCTTTTATGATTGTTTCATTTTCATTGTCATTTTTGAGGCCCTTCGAGGCTCCAGATGAGCCTGATTTTTTGTGTAATTCCAAAGTAGCTAGCCTTTGACCCTACCTTGTGGCACATCATCTTTCTGAGGGCTTTTCGAAAAGGTATTATCTTTGGAAATCTGACGGTCGGATCTATTTATGTGGTCACTGGAATTTGTAGTGGTGGTGTTGGTGGTTCCTTTTAGTTTTTGTTGTTGTCTTGGTGGGCCTGAGGCCTCTTCTTTGTAATTCTATGATTTCTGAATAAATCTTTACCCCCTTTTTTCAAAAAAAAAGAAACATTTGTATTTTTAAAAAAACTTAATGTTTACATTTGCCACTTTATGCAAGTGGCTTAAGAGTACAAATGTACTCCAATTACAATTACATATGCACAACTATTGGTGCATTACATGACATAAAAACAATCAATTGTAAACTTCTTAGACACTCAAGTGTACATCCTTCCAAATATCACTTCACAGCTTCATGCATTAAATTGATCTGCATTTGGTACCTGCATTTGCAACAACTAGTGTAAGGCTCCCCAATATCCAAGAATTTGCATAAAATCCAATTTAAAAAACCAAGTTTCATTCAAAGCAGGGAAGAAAATTGAATAATTTGAAGCAATGGAGGACTGCATATTTAATATGACATGACCGACTGTTTCTCACAAAAATTCAAATTTGAAAATAGCTAGCTACCACAATCGAATGCATTGCACATTCGAATTATATTACAAGACGGAATTTTCCATGTCACTTTCACTACAATCCAATTCATTGCATATTCCTGAGCTCTGCAAATACCCTCTGCACATTCCTTACTCGAGGGCGCACATTCAGGTTGGTACACAGAAAATAACTAAATTCCCTACTGTTAACTAAATGCTATAAATCTTTCAATTCAAATTATATTGTTTTCAATAAACCATCATTTCTTTCAATATGGTCACTATAAATAATATAAACTAGCATTTCTTTCAATATAGTCACTATAAATAATATTAACAGCCATATTGGATGTCCAATGATGGTTTACCTCCTTCGTAGCTGCATTATGCTTTGTTTATTGATGATTTCTTTGTATGCGGTTTACAATTTCATTTCAATGCTCTCTTACAGTTTAATAATGCCAAAATCCTCACAAAGAATGTTTAATGACGCCAAAATAATCACAGAGAATGGCAAAACAACTGAATATCTTTTCGTTTTCTTCGAAACCCCTTCATTATTTATCATTACAACAATGTGTATGCCTGATACTATTACTTACAGTGACTATACACACACACACACACACACACACACACACACACACACATATACACCAGGCCAGACAACTTTTATTGCAGAGTTTAAAATGGGTGGTCAAAAAATATGTTGAACACCCATAACATCCTTCCCACGGACACGTTATGGGCCCATGTTGCACAAACTCCCGCTATCTTTTTTGCCCTCAAAACATAGGGAAATGAAGATTTTTTGTGGCATTTTCATTGTTTGTTCTGCCTTCAATTTGTTAATATACTCACTGTAAATAATATTATCAGGCATATCATGTAGTACTTCCATTAAATTTCATATGAGAAATACAACAACATCATTCAACCATTTACTCATTTGAGAAATGAATCTGCATCTTCATACTATATCAACAATAACCACTTTTGAATCACATCACCGTTACATCTTCCACTCATGCATCTCGTGCTTGTAGTTTTTCTCCTTGTTATATAAGGTTTCAAGTTTTGTACCTATGTCTGTGTGTGTCTACACACACACACACACACACACACACACACACACACACACACACACACACACACATCACAGTTACATACTGAACTCCTGCATGGCTTTTTTGAGTTCTCTGGCTATATGGTTATTGTCTATATTTTCATGCATACAGAAATAGAGACACAATACCATTTTTTTTTGTTTCCCTTGATGTTCAATGATGAGTTACAGAAATAGATTTGTTTTTCATCATTTATCTCAATGGCATTGAGGGTTTCATTTCAATGATCTATCTCTCTATATATATTTATACGGTAACATTTTGTTTTTTGTTGAAAGATGTTCAATGATGAGCTACAGAAATAGATTTGTTTTCCATCATTTATCTCAATGGCATTGAGGGTTTCATTTCAATGATCTGTCTATCTATATATATTTATAAGGTAGCTTTTTTTTTTTGTTGAAAGATTTTCAATGATGAGTTACAAAAATAGATTTGTTTCCCATCATTTATCTCAATGGCATTGAGGGTTTCATTTCAATGATCCGTCTCTCTATATATATTTATACGGTAGCATATTTTTTTTTGTTGAAAGATGTTCAATGATGAGTTACAGAAATAGATTTGTTTTCCATCATTTATCTCAATGGCATTGAGGGTTTCATTTCAATGATCTGTCTTTCTATATATATTTATACGGTAGCATTTTTTGTTGTTGTTGAAAGATGTTCAGTGATGAGTTATAGAAATAGATTTGTTTTTCATCATTTATCTCAATGGCATTGATGGTTTCATTTCAATGATTTGTCTCTCTAACCGGTAGCATTTTTTTTGTTGTTGAAGATGTTCAATGATGAGTTACAGAAATAGATTTGTTTTTCATCATTTATCTCAATGGCATTGAGGGTTTCGTTTCAATGATCTCTATCTGTATATATATTTATACGCTAGCATTTTTTTGTTGTTGAAAGATGTTCAATGATGTAATTGTTCTCTATCTAGTAGAATATCAACAATATCCAATTTTCAATCACATCACAGTTCACTGTCTCATGCTTCTATTTTCTCTCCTTGTTATACAATGTTTCAAGTTTTGTACCTATATCTGTGTGTATATATATATACACACACGTGAGCACAACACAATTACATACTTATAACTCCTGCATGGCTCTTTTGAGTTCTTTGGCTATATGGTTAATGTTATATAATGTTTCAAGTTTTGTACCTGTGTGTGTGTGTGTGTGTGTGTGTGTGTCTATATATATCACAGTTACATACTTACAACTCTTGCATGACTTTTTTGAGTTTTCTGGCTATATGGTTATTGTCTATATTATCATGCATACACAAATAGAGACACAATACCATTTTATTTTGTTGAAAGATTTTCAATGATGAGTTATAGAAATAGATTTTTTTTTCATCATTTTTCTCAATGGCATTGATGGTTTCATTTCAATGATCTGTCTCTCTATACGGTAGCATTTTTTGTTGTTATTGAAGATGTTTAATGATGAGTTACACTAATAGATTTGTTTTTCATCATTTGTCTTAATGACATTGAGGGTTTCATGGAAATGATCTGCTGCAGGTTCATTGAACATAATGGCACGAGGTAGAAAGGGAAACAGGTCTGTTAAACGTCGAACAGTTAGAGTCACTCGTGGGGTGCACTTCCCTGCTGAAGATAATTTTGTCTAGAATGAAGACCCACTGACTTCTGCTGTAGATGACCACTCACCTAACAATGTAACTGATGTGGATATTGTTGTTGTACATGACCATCCTACTGCAGATTCTAATCGTATTCCACAAACACCACAAGTACAGGTGGCCTCAAAGGATCGTAAACCAAAATGGAGCATATCTGACATGAAAGAGGCAATTTCATGCATAGAAGACATGCACATGTCTCTTAGAGGCACATCAATCAAATATGGTATCCCCATTACTTCTTTGAGGGCATGGTTTATGGGAACCACAACTACAACTGTGAGGGGTCCACACACCATTTTATCAATAGAGGAGGAGGATGCAGTTGTTCAATGGTGCAAAGACATGGCTGAAATTGGTCACGGTCTCCAAATCAGTCAACTTCAATTAACTGTTGCACAAATTACTGAGAATAGGCCTAATCCATTCAAAAACAGGATGCCAAGGAGGTCATGGTGGGCAGGTTTTAGACGAAGGCACCCTGATCTGACGATGAGAACAGCAAAAGGAGTGGACTCTGATAGGGCTATTATGCTTCAACCCTCTATTGTTGCCTCTTTCTATGACAACTTGGAGTTAATGTACAACCTCAATCACTATGGTAGGAATCAGATTTGGAATTGTGATGAGTCTGGTGTGCAAGCTGGGAGGAATTGTGGAATGAGAGTGATAGCCAAATTGGGGCAGAGGTGTGTACCACACCTAATTTCGAAGAGTAGAGAGTGGATCACTGTTTTGGCATGTGTTAGTGCATGCGGTTTAGCATTCCTGGATTTTATTTGTTCAAGTCTAAGAGGCATATCCGAAACTACATAGCAAACTGCGAGCCAGGAGCATGCATGGCAGTCCAAGAACATGCATGGATGATGAAGGAGTTGTTCTTAAATTGGTTGGAAGATTTTGTACATTCAGTCCCTGGTGGAGTTTCACCCTCACATAGGGCCCTACTGATCTTCGACGGTCATGGCAACCATGTAGCCTTCAAGACAATTGAGGAAGCAAGGCAGATAGGTATTGATTTGGTGACCCTTTCGGCTCATACAAGCCACAAATTGCAGCCGCTTGATGTCTCTGTTTTCTCATCTTTCAAAAATTATTTCAAACAACAAAGGAGTATATGGATGTCTAAGTTCCCACAAATTGAAATTGGAAGGGAAGAGTTGGCAACTCTTGCGAGCAAGGCATTTGCCCAAGCATTGACACCAACCAATATAATCAGTGGCTTCCATAGGACAGGGATTTGGCCACTTAACCGAAATGCATTACAGGATGATATGAGACCAAGTGAGGCATTTGAGGTTAGAACAGAACATGATGCTGGTTCAAGGGATGAAGAACCAGAGTATATGGCATCGGAAGCATGCTTGCGATTGGCAGGTTATAATGAGGAAGAGATTCAAGATTTTGTAGAGCTCCATAGCGGATCACAAGCACCAGTTCAGGGTACATGTTTGACACCAGAAACTGCCGAAGCAGGTCTGCCCCCACCTACCAACCAGCCAAATGAGGGTTTCAAAAATACATCAACGGGCATGTCTTTGCCAACACAAGCTGACATACCAAAGTGGATCCAACATGTAGCCAACAGTGATGATGAAACACTTTCCATGCCTAGTCCGCCAGAAATTGATCCAGCAGATGTCATTCATTACTTCACCAATGTAGTAAATTGGGACCAGCAAGATGTTGCTGATGGTGAAGAGGAAGTTCACATAAGTGAAGACGAACCTGAGTTTGTGCCATGCACACAAGAGGATGGGCAGCAACTGCCAAGACAAATCAGCCAATTCTTAAGACTTCCAGTGCAGAGAATGGACCAATCTTCATGTGGAGGTAAGAAAGGGGTTCTACATCTTAGTAGCCAGTCATAGATCTTGACATCTGATGAGTACATTCAAAGGGAAAAAGATAAAGAGGTTGAAAGGAAAAGAGAAGAGGAATTGGCAGAGCGAAAGAAAGAGCAGATGAGACAGAGGAAGGCACAACGTGAAGCAGAAGCAATAGAAAAGGAGGCTATGAGGGTGGAAAAATAGGCCAAAAAGTTGCAGGATTCCCAAGACAAGTTCATTCGAAGACAAGACAAGGCAAAGAAAGATGCAGAAGCAAAGCTTGAGAAGGAGAGGATGAAAGCTGAAAAGGCAGCGAAGCGTGCGAAGAGGACAAAAGATGTTGCCACAGTCGCAAAACCTCTACCCATCCAACACCCAATTCTCATGGAATGATGAACCTCTTGTCCCCAGCCTTTGCAGCTATTAATACTATGCAGGTTGGGACTGCACCTGGACCCTTAGACACCATGCAACTTACTTTAGGTGTAAACCAGGCATTCCTTGCTCAAATAGCAAGTTGCTTACAAACCCCTCACAGCGAAGAAAACAATTTTGGTTGGCCAGACCCTAGTAGGCCACACTCCGTTGAGGTTGGATTTGTCACACCTCCTCCATTTAATACCCAAATGGAGAATTGATATAACCGTGATGTGATTAATACCTAAATGGAGAGCAGATTTTGAGTTTCGATATAACTGTGATGTGATTATAGAATGACATACTGCCATATTTTGTAACGTCTTCAGAACTCCCTTGTTTTCAGATATGTCAGATGGATATTCCAATGAATTGATGGTGTTGTTGCAAATCTGATATGTTTGTTTTCTGTGATGTGATATTTCTGATATATTAGTTGAATTGATCTCATATATTTCTCACTATCAAAAAAGGTCACATAAGTGTTCAAATTACTCACTATCAAAAAGGCCATATCAATGGCATTTGATTATTCACATGCCACTGATATGTCCTCTTTTGATAGTGAGAAATTTGAACACTTATAAATATTCAAGTTGTGGTCATCATATTATAAGTATTCAAATTGCAGTCATCATATATAAATTGCAGTGTGTAATATGTCTACTAGGTCATTGCCTCGAAATGATAAAAGGAAGTGTTCCAATTGTAAAAAGACACTAGACAAAGAACTATTTTCCACTGCCTTAAAAGATATCTTGTTAGCTGCCAAGTTATCATTCTTGGCAGTATCTAACAAGACATCTTTTAAGGCAATATAAGACAATTCTTCGTCTGGTTCTTTTCCTCAAATAGGGCACGTCCATTTGATCATTGAAACACAAACAATTCAGAAATTGAAACAAATTGAAACACAGATAATAGGGCACTTCCTTTTTCTACTGCAGTAAGTGAGGAATTTTAAAAAAATGAAACACAAACAATTAACAAATTGAAACATAAACAAATAAGAAATTGCATTGTCTACTAGATCATTGCCAAAGTACAGATAAAAAAAAAAAAGGATTGAAACATATGAACTAAGTGAGGAATTTAAACAAATTAAAAAAAAACAAAATTCTGAATTTGAAACATAAACAAATCAGAAATTACATTTTCTACTAGATCATTGCGAAAGTACTATTCCAACAAATAGAAGATTGAAACATATGAACTAAGTGAGAAATTAAAACAAATTGAAACACAAACAATTCAGAAATTGAAACATAAACAATTCACAAATTGCATTGTCTACTAGATCATTGCCAAAGTAAAGTCATATGGACTTTACCTGAGAGGCATGCTTGTTGTCTTTGACATAGTGAGTCTTAGATCATTGCCTGCCATAACAATCACAACAAAATGCAAAACAAACTAAGGTGTGTTAAGAAACACATTTAATAAGAAATGCATAACTACCTAAGATATCTACACAAATTAATATAAAATGTAAGAATTAAAGGCATAATCTCCAAAGAATTGAAGTGTGTTAATAAACACATTTACATTGATATGATGATCTTCCACAAGTACGGTTCTTCCCTCGATGCTCTAGCACGCCTGCAAAAAACAACAATATTCGAGGGTAGCATAACGTTGTAACAACAAATCATCCATACATTATTGAATGCATAAGTACATACATATACATATCCAGCTACATACATATGCACATGTACATAGAATTGCACATATACATACATATGCATATGCATAACATACATACATATTGCAAAGAAATAGTTACCTAAGGAATTTGTAGAACTCAGAAATATGAAATGAATTGGATTGTAATCAAAGTGACATGGAAAATTTTGTCTTATAATATAATTCGAATGTGTAATGCATTCAATTCTGGTAGCTACCAATTTTCAAATTTGAATTTTTGTGGGAAACATTCGTTCATGTCATATTGAATATGCAGACCTCCATTGCTTCGAATTGTTCAGTTTTATTCTACACACGCACACACACATGTATATGTGTGTGTATGTGTGTATGGACAATAACCATACATGTATGTGTTGTGTGTGGATGACAAACATATAGGCACACTAAGCTGTAAGAGAGCTATGAAATGAAACTGTAAACCACATACAAAGAAATCGTCAATATACAAAGCATAATGCAGCTACGAAGGAGAATAAACTATCATTGGACATCCACCATGGCTGTTAATATTATTTACAACGACTATATTGAAATAAATGCTAGTTTACTGAAAACAGTATAATTTAAATTGAAAGATTTATAACATTTAACATTGACTGTAGAAGGAATTTACTTATTCAATGTGTACCAATCTGAATGACCGCCCTTGAATAAGGAAACTGTTGTTGATTACAGCAAGTTCTGTGGCTATATGGTTATTGTCCATATACATATAAAAATATATATAGACAATAACCATATAGCCAAAGAACTCGCATCAACCATCGTTATAGAATATATTATGCTATTGTGTGTTTCTTCATGTATACATATACATATAATATGTATATGTGCATACATGTACACATGTATATATATACATATACATATACATATATATGCATATGTTTGTATATATATGTATGAGTTACATATATATGGACAATAACCATTTAGGTAGAGAACTTGAAAGTGTATATAACAAGGAGACAAACTAAAAGCATGAGATGTAGGAACAAAATATGTAACTGTGATGTGATTGAAAACTGGATATTGCTGATGTTCTATTAGATAGTGAACAATTCCATCATTGAACATGATTTTTAAAAAAAAATGGTACCATATAAATATATAAAGAGAGACAAATCATTGAAATGAAACCCTCAATGCCATTGAGAGAAATGATGAAAAACAAATCTATTTCTGTAACTCATCATTGAACATCTTTCAACAAAATAAAATGGTATTGTGTCTCTATTTGTGTATGCATGATAATATAGACAATAACCATATAGCCAAAGAACTCAAAAAAGCCATGCAGGAGTTGTAAGTATGTAACTGTGATGTGTGTACACACACACACACACACACAGACACACAGAGATAGACATAGGTACAAAACTTGAAACATTATACATTATATAACAAGGAGAGAAACTAGAAGCATGAGATAGTGAACTGTGATGTGATTGAAAATTGGATATTGTTAATATTCTACTAGATAGAGAACAATTACATCATTGAACATCTTTCAACAACAAAAAAAATGCTACCGTATAAATGCATATACAGACAGAGATCATTGAAATTAACCCGTCAATGCCATTGAGATAAATGATGAAAAACAAATCTATTTACGTAACTCATCATTGAACATCTTTGAACAAAATAAAATGGTATCGTGTCTCTATTTCTGTATGCATGACAATATAGACAATAACCATATAGCTGAAAACAAAATGAGTAAATGGCTGAATGATGTTATTGTATTTCTCATACGAAATTTAATGGAAGTACTACATGGTATGGCTGATAATATTATTTAGAGTGAATATATTAAAAAATTGAAGGCATAGCAAACAATGAAAATGCCACAAAAATCTTCATTTCCCTAAGTTTTTAGGGCGAAAAGGATAGTGGGAGTTCGTGCCACGTGTACACACCCACACACACACACACGCGCGCGCGCGCGCGTGTGTGTGTGTGTATCTGTATATATGTAATGAAAAATAATGAAGGGGTTTTGAATAATTATGAACAATAATCAATCTTTTTTGCATTCTTTGTAATGATTTCAATATTATAAACAGAGAGACACCATTTAATAGCACACCCATTAACCATTTAACAACACACAAACACATACACGCATATATATATATATATATATATATATATATATATATATATATATATATATATATATATATATATATATATATATATATATATGCGTGTGTGTGTATATATGTAATGGTAAATAATAAAGGGGTTTTGAACAATTATGAACAATAGTCCATTTATTTCCGCATTCACTATAATGATTTCGACAGTATAAACAGAGACAACATTTAACAACGCAGCCATAAAAGAAAATGATAATAATGAAGGGGTTTCGAACAATTATGAACAATAATCAATTATTTTCGCATTCACTGTAATGATTTCGGCATTATAAACAGAGAGACAACGTTTAACAACGTAGCCATAGAAGGAAATGATAAATAATGAAGGGGTTTCAAACAATTATGAACAATAGTCAATTATTTTCGCATGCACTATAATGATTTCAGCATTATAAACAGAGAGACCATTTAACAACGCACCCATACAAGGAAATGATAAATAATGAAGGGGTTTCGAACAATTATGAACTATAATCAATTATTTTTCGCATTCATTGTATTGGTTTCTGCATTACAAACAAAGACACATCATTTAACAACGCACCCATGAAAAGAAATGATAAAAAATGAAGGGGTTTCGAACAATTATAAACAACAATCAATTATTTTCACAGTCACTGTAATGATTTCGACATTATAAACAGAGAGACACCATTTAACAGCCCACCCATAAAAGGAAACGATAAATAATGAAGGGGTTTCGAATTATTATGAACAATAATCAATAATTTTCGCAGGCACTGTAATGATTTTGGCATTATAAACAAAGAGACACCATTTAACAGCCCACCCATAAAAGGAAACAATAAATAATGAAGGGGTTTCAAACTATTATGAACAATAATCAATTTTTTTCGCATTCACTATAATGATTTCGGCATTATCAACAAAGAGACACCATTTAACAACCCACTTATAAAAGGAAACGATAAATAATGAAGGGATTTCGAACTATTATGAACAATAATCAATTTTTTTTGCATTCACTGTAATGATTTCGACATTATCAACAGAGAGACACCATTTAACAACCCACCCATAAAAGGAAACGATAAATAATGAAGGGATTTTGAACTATTATGAACAATAATCATTTTTTTTCGCATTCACTGTAATGATTTCGGCATTATAAACAGAGAGGCAGCGTTTAACAATGCAACCATAAAAGGAAATGATAAATAATGAAGGGGTTTCAAACAATTATAAACAATAATCAATTTTTTTCGCATTCACTGTAATGATTTCGACATTATAAACAAAGAGACACCATTTAACAACGTACCCATAAAAGAAAATGATAAATAATGAAGGGGTTTCGAACAATTATAAACAATAATCAAACTTTTTTGCATTCACTGTAATGATTTCGGCATTATAAATAGAGAAACACCATTTAACAGCGTACCCATAAAAGAAAATGATAAATAATGAAGGGGTTTCGAACAATTATAAACAATAATCAAACTTTTTCGTATTCACTGTAATGATTTCAGCATTATAAACAGAGAAACACCATCTAACAGCGCAACCAAAAAACGAAATGAAAAATAATGAAAGGGTTTCGAAGTAAACAAAGAGATATGAATTAACAGAGCATATGAAGAAATCATCAATAGACAAAGCATAATGCAACTATCGTTACCTGGGAGCCGAGGTTGCGGAGGAGGCCGCTGAAGGCCGAGGTTGCAGAGGAGGCCGAGGTTGCGAAGGAGGGAGGAGGCCGCCGACGGAGGTTGCAGAGGAGGCCGAGGCTGCAGAGGAGGGAGGAGGCCGCCGACGGAGGTTGCAGAGGAGGCCGAGGCTGCAGAGGAGGGAGGAGGCCGCCGACGGAAACAACACCTTGTGATAGCCAAATGTTAGGGAAAAAGCTTATTTCCCTAAATTTTTAGGGCAAAAAAGATATCGGGAGTTCGTGCCACGTGGGGCCACCATACATCCGCGGGAAGGGGGTTATGGGTGGTCAACATGTTTTTTGACCACCCATTTTAAACTTGTTTACATTTATTACTATTTTTAATTATATGCATGTTATAATTTTTTTAGGTTAATTATTTTTTATAAAAAGGTGAAAAATATATTAGTTTTTAGGTATTTTACAAATGGATAACGGTGTTTTGGTGTGCGGGTATTGGCGCAAAAGAGGTCAAGTATCGGTCGACACTTTGAAATGACCACTTTTTGACCTTTCGACGCATAATGACCCATAAAGATCGGATCATTACTACCAAGAAGCCATATCAATAAGTTTGAGAAGTTAAGTCGCATACGAAGACAACCAAAAAAAAAAATCAAAATTCGATATATCGTTTAGGATCTGTGGGTGCGCAAAATTAGCTATACAACTACTGGTGCTCTTCCCCTAGGTGGGCCTAGTGGTGGACGTGGGGACTTTAGTGAGAAATTAAAGATTAAAGTGAAAATTGAAAAGGCAAAGTGGGCGTGGGATTTGATGGATAAAATAGAAGAACTAAAAAGCAATATTTTATGAGTAAAATGTGGACGTCCACTTTGGGTGAAAAAGAAAAGAAATATTTTAGAGGGCAAAATAATATATTTTTATTATCTCTATGTTGCCCTAACTTGTGTTGTCCTAATTTCTCATCGAGTTTCTGTATGTTGGAGTTTTGCCTTCATTTTGGATATGCTGGAGTTTATTATTTCTGGTATTTCTCTCGGATTGAGAAGAAGAAACCTTACATGGTTCAGAGATCTAATGGGGTTCATCTTAAGCCTTTGGAGGACGAAATCCTCTTCAACTGTAGCTAGTCTTTGTTGGAGACACCATTCAGGTATTTTAGTGTATTCAGATTTGATCACTCGTGTGGTTTCTATCAGAGCAGGGTGTGAACAGGGGTTTTAGACTTACATTTTTGGAAAATGAATGAGATTTGAAGCTTTGTTGTCTAATCTTCCTGTGTATGGAGCATTGTTAGTTAGGTGTTCATTATTCTCCAAGTGAAGCAAATTAATTTCAATGATCAAATCAAAGGATTTCAGTCATTCTTTCAAAACAGGGCTGTTTTAGTGTATTGTTTTATACCTTTTAACTGCTAAACTGTGAATTTTAGGCGTTGTAGGGAATTTTGAAAGCTCGAATTGATATTGGGAGATGCAAAGGATTAATACAGACCCAATGCACTTGGTCGGAGGTATTGCAATAAAAAATTGAGTCCGAAATCAATTTTTTACCTTCACTGCCCTGTCAGAACCCTACTTAGGGCTTTAGAGAGAAATCTGGAGTTTTGGGGGCTAAACACCTCCCCAACACATGAAATAGGGTTTGTAGGTATATGTCAACCCAACCCACTTGTTCAAGTAGGTTTTGTACCATTTTGGCACGTGTGAGGGTGTAATCAACTTATCTCTCAAAAACTCAAGTTTGGAGACTAGTAAGGCTAATTAGGACTGCTTTTTTTCATTATGAAGGGTTTGCACTTCAGATTGGAGGCTGCCACTGTAGGAGTTGTATCTTCATAAAGGGTATTTGAAAGTCTGTTTAGATTCCCAGGACCTCCATAAAAGTAGCTGTTTCATCTGATTTGTCCTAAACAAGGCTACTAAGAAGAGACAATTTGTCAAACAAGTCACTGATCATTGTATTTTTGCTGCAAACTCCTTTCCCGTTTGCATCACAAATTTCTCACTCATCAATTTTTTACTGCAAATTATTCTAGCAGCATTGGACAGGAACTCCAGCTGTGCTGCAGCCCTCGTTTTAATTTTGAGTATTCATGAATAGTTTGATACTCAAAATTCAAACTGAAATGCATAAACAAATCATAAAATGGCAGCCACCATACTTATTTAAATCGAATAAAACAAAAAACATAGAATAATTCCAGTAAGATTATAGAAGAGATTTGATAAGCTATAATATGGAAAGCCCAACAAAAATACTTGTGAAAAACTAAGAATTTATTTTTGTTTTTGAAATAGCAGCAGCATTATAAGAGACTACAAAGGTAGTTGTTGTGACCTTTTTCACACATCGCCCCATTGCAAATGGGGACCCTCCCTTTTTCCTGCTTTCTAGGGTTTTTGTTAGTATTCCTCTTATCTAGTTGATACTCATAATATTTTTCTTCAAATATATCCACTGGAAGTTCAAGTTTAGGAGCCATGATATCTACCTCGTCTTCTTTTACTGGTGGGATGCTTTGGTTCTTCTTTTACTGGTGGGATAGAATAAAAAGAAATATTAAAAGTCCCATTTAATCCATAAAGGCCTGGGAAGTTTTAAATTGTAGGTGGAAGCTTGTAATATAAAATACATTTTTTTTCAAGATGGTGACCACTAAAATGAAATAGCATCATGCCTGCCTTGTCATTAAGCATGGGAGGCTTGCTTCTGCATCTCTCTAATAATGGAGAGAAATCAAAATAGGAAATATTAACTTAACTCTTCTATTTTTTCATTGACGTGTTTATCTACAGTTCAAGTGGATTGTTATCATCAATTTTTTTTAAATTAAAAGATAAATAAATTTTAACATACTTCTAAAACCCATTTGTAGAACAATAAGAACACAAAATGTTATTCTTATAATATTGAACTATATTAAGAAAATGCACTGAGAGGGGATTTACCAACCTTAGGAAGAACTATTCGTCCAAGATTGCTAACATCACTGTTTTCCAACTGCTTCTGCAAAAGGAGTCTCAATCCTTCATTTGATAATTGTGTCTAGGTATATAAAAGAAACCAACATGTCAGATTCAAATATATGACAAGTTATGTGGGAAAGCAATACATATCTCAGTGTCCTTAAATTTATAGAGAAAATACCTTGGTTTCATCTTTGGTGTTTGTTGGATGCAGATGAGCCTTCATAGAGTTATAGAGTTGTTGTCTTTGATATGGACGAGGTTCTTTAGACCTGCAATCCCTTCTTACCTTGATTCTGTGCTTTCTTCGTTCAAAACTAGTTGCCTTCATGTTATATGCATAAGATTGCATTTCCTTAAATGCAATGTGTTGTGTGCATTTTTCGTCTGGAGCCTGGTAGGCAAGTTCTAGTTTATCAAAATTTCCTTGGAAGGTTGTATTCTCATTATGAATGCAACTGGAACTGCCAGATAAATTTGTTGAAATGGAAAGTGATGTGGGGTTTCCGAAAACTGGTTCAGCAATAACAGATTCTGTTTGTGGTAACAATGGAAAATCTTTGGCTGCTGATGAAGGAAACTGAATTAGAGGAGTGTGATCACTAGAACTGCCAGATAAACTTGTTGAAATGGGAAGTGATGTGCGTTTCTGGAAAAATGGCTCAACAATGACAAGTCCCGTTTGTGGTAACCATGGCAATTTTGTGGCTACTGATAATGGAGGCTGAATCAGAGGAGCGTGGTCAAAGAATGGGTTGGCATAATTGGCCATTGGAACAGGTGAATAATTCTCATGTGCTTTCTGGGGAATAAGCAGTGGGAAACCAACTTCATTCTTAACTGAAGTAGAGGGTTTGAAATTTAATATAGATTCAAGGTCTCCATTCATAGTGTTCAAATTTTTCTGCAGATTCAACGTGACTAGATAAGTATAATTTTTTTGGGAAAATACCTCCATCAAAAGAATTATGTCTATAATACATATGCCCTTTCATAAAGCTGTTTTAAGCTAACATCTATATAATCCAGAGGGACTACTTCCATTCATGGATGAAAGAAGATTTGCTATAAGAGGATACCAAGAAATTGAAATAAAATTATGGGCATTTGAAAGAATGTCATCTATTTTTAATGACGATGAAAAAGTGCCAGAGAAAAATGGCTGTACAGATGAAAAGAAGTTATTTATATTTCTACCAAAAATTGTGTTTTTTTAATATGTTTAATTTAATTATAACTGTAGTTCTAAAATAGCTTTATTTTGTTTTCTAATAACTTAAGTTTATTTTTAAAAGCTGAGTGTACTTATTTTTGCAGTCCAGAACGAAATTTAGCATATAAAATAAATATATATAAATTTAGTCTGTGCAATAGTAAAGATTTATTTTTAATCTGTTATTTGTATCCTTCTAAAGTTTTTTTATTTTCAACGAATTTTCATTTTAATATATATATATAATGAATAATGATTATTGATTTGAATTACTAATATTTTATTATTTTGAGAGGTAGTTTACAATATCATGATTATGTACATAAAAATTAAAATACATCTAACATATATATCAAAGAAAAAACTAAAACTATAAAATAACTCTTATTAAATAAAAAACTGTAAAATACATCTTAAGTAAATAAAAACATTTTTTTAGATAGATATATTTAAACTATCTATACTAGGTTTTTCTACAACAATTGCGATCCTTGATCTATCTGTATTGCCAAACAAAACCGCCCTAACAGAACCACTCTAACAGACTACCATGAACTTAGCTGCTCTGTAGTTCTTGTTATATTTATCAAACCCTAAAACCATCCTTGGTTCTCTTCTTTTCACTCTCCTCCCAATACAAGAAGGCCTTGGTATATGCTAGTGAGAAAGTAAACATCGATGCAAGAGGTAATCTATTTTAGGAAGAGAGGGAAAACACGGTGATAAATTGATATCACAATTGTAGATGAATTGAGTTGAGAAATAACTTGAAATGGTTGTTTAAAATAAAGCTTTTAAGCTATACACGTAAATCATATCAAAGTGAGCTATTGCTTCAAATTTTATTGTATTTTACCTTTCTCCAGTAGGCGTGATAAGACTGGCCTTAATGAGCAGTTCTTCCATTGCCCTTCAAATGCCTATAGTACAGGCACTTGAAACAAAAAGAAATCCCAATAACCGTGTCACTAGTTAAAAGAGATCTCTGTGGAGGCATTGGAGGTACCATTTATCAAAACAAACAAAGGCTTCTAATTATTCCTCAATGGTTTTTTGGGTGCAAGCCTTTTTTTCATTAGCACATCCTTTAGTATTGATTGTTGTTCTTTGTTCAATTGTCTTTGAAGATTGAAGTGTTCTGGTTTGGTAAGCAAGAATTGATGAGTGTAAATGTAAAGAGACTATTATAGATTTACTGAGCATTCTGATTTGCTGTGATGTCAAGTTTAGAATGTTAGCATATGATTGAAGGAATGTAAAACCGATTTGTGTCCGATTTGCCTCTGTAGATACGAAAAGCAACTGAATATATCTTCCACTGATCGCTGTGTATTTCCCTTTATATTCATTAGGGAGGGTGGCGTATATATATCGTTTGTTTTCCATGGGATCGTGCCTCCACAGTGGGTTGCGATCCTATGTGTGGTTTCACATAGGGTCGTGACCCCTGTGTGGAGCCACGATCCTTCTACACCGGCTATTACCTTAATCAAACTAATGACGTTGCATAACAGATTTGTTTGTTTAACTCTTAACTAAATTCCAATCTTAATTAAATCGCAAATAACAGAATTATTATTCTGTGTGCTGAGACAATTAGAGAACAAAATTAGTTTTCTGTGTGTTACATCTGAGACTATATTTTAACACTCCCTCTTAGTCTTAGGAGTATAGACCTAAAACTTAACTGAGCTCATGAGGATCACATCACCTAGGTGTGAAGTATCAATGTGTGAAACTAAGGATATACTCACTTTGATATCCAAGTTTAAGTATCAGCCTGTGATACTAAGGATATACTCACTTTGATATCCCTGTTATAGTATGTGCACTGACATTAATCCGCTTATATAATGTCTACTATAGCTTATCATATTATTGATATTCAAGTTGTCTGATTTTCAGTTTATATGATCTTCCAAATATTAATAAGATCGTCGCCTTACAATGTTGAACTACAAGTGTTCATTAACTAAAGAATCGTCATCCTTTAGAAATGTACATAGGGAAAAGTTACATACTTCATATACTTAATTATATGATCAAGAAGTTTACATAAATTAAACATCTTTATTTGTATCAATTACATTTTAACCATCCAAGATACTTCCTGAAGTGATCAATTTTCACTCTTGCTAGAGGTTTGGTGAGAATGTTAGCTGTCTGATCTCCTGTATTGACATATTCCAGTCTTATTACTTTTCTCTCTGTCATGTATCTCACATAGTGATATGGGATCTCAATGTGTTTGGATCTATCATGGAAAACTGGATTCACTGAAAGTTTAATGCAGCTCTGATTGTCACAATGAATGATTGTAGGCTTCAGACTTTCACCAAACAGTCCTACTATCAGTTTCCTCAACCATACGGCTTCCTTAACTGCCATGGATGCAGCTATATATTCAGCTTCCATGGAGCTCTGAGCTACGGATGATTGTTTTCTGCTGATCCAAGATACCATAGCTGATCCTAAGCTGAAACAACACTTTAGCTGATCCTAAGCTGAAACAGCATTCTGAAGTGCTCTTCCTGTCTATCACGCTTCCAACCCACTCTGAATCAAAGTATCCATGTAGGTTCAATGCAGTGTGTTCATAATGAAGTCCATAGTCCAAGGTACCTTGTAGATATCTCAATATATGCTTTATTGCAACCAAATGTATTTCTTTGGGTTCAACCATGTGTTGACTGAGTGTATTTACTGCATAACATATATCAGGTTTGGTATTGACTAGGTACATTAGTGATCCAATAATCTGTCTGTGTAATGTTGGATTTGCAAATTAGCTATACTAGGTACATTAGTTTATGAAGGTTTGTTTCCATTAGTGATCCAATTAGCTATGGCTTCTTTTAGTTTATGAAGGTTTGTTTCCATAGGAGATGACATTGGCTTGCAATTCATCATTCCAAATCTCTTCAGAATGTCAATTGTGTATTTACCTTGATTTAGATAATTACCATCTGATCTTTGCCATACTTCTAATCCAAGGAAATAATGGAGTAGACCTAAATCCTTCATCTCAAACTCTGAAGCTAGTTCTTGTTTGCATTTTGCAATGAGATGATCTTCGCCTGTAATTAATAAGTCATCTACATATAATATCAGTATCAACATTTCACCTTTGATTGTTTTGAAATACAGATTTGGATCAGCAATGTTCTTAGAGAAACCTATCTCTAATAAGTAACTGTCAATTCTTTCATACCATGCTCTGGGAGCCTGTTTTAACCCATACAGTGCTTTCTCTAACTTGCATACATGTGTTTTTGCATTATTTACCTCAAATCCCTCAGGTTGCTCTAGATATACTTCTTCAATTGTTCCATTAAAAAATGCAGTTTTTATGTCAATTTGATGAACTTTCCATCCTTTAGATGCTGCTATAGCCAGGATTGTTCTGACATAAGTGTATCGTGCAACATGTGCAAATGTTTCTTCATAGTCAATTCCTTCCTTATGTGAGAAGCCTCGAGCAACAAATATTGCCTTATGTTTTTCTATACTGCCATCAGTAGCATGCTTAATTTTAAAGAGCCATTTAGAAGATACAACTGATTTTCCTTTAGGTCTAGGCACAATTTTCCATACATCATTCTTTAAGATAGATTGATATTCCTCTATCATGGCATCCTTCCATACTTGTTGTTTAAGAGCCTCTCCGGCACTTGAGGGTTCAACATTTATGAGGTCTGTCATTAGAGTAACATAGCTAGCAAATTTTGAAGGTCTTTTGCTTTCTCTAAATGTTCCTCTAGGTGCTGCAAAGGATTCTGCTTCCTGTATTGTTTTGGTGGCCCATAGTGGTCTTTTCCTGGGATTCTCTGTTGTAGTGTTCTCAAGTTCCAAGGTGTTTTCCTTAGGATGCTCCCTCTGAGTTTTAGAAAGAGAATCTTCTTCCAAATTCATGGAATTGGTTGGGATCTCAGGTGTGATGGAACTCCTTGTTTTGTTAATGGCTATATCTTCTTCATCTCTGCTTAATTCTATTTGTCTTTGTCCAGGGATGAATATTCGGTAGGCTTTAGATGTTTCACTATATCCTACAAAAATCCCTTTCTGCCCAGTAGGTTCTAGTTTAGTTCTTTTCTCCTTAGGTATATGAATATAAACAGGACATCCAAATATTTTGAGATGGCCAATATCAGGTTTAATTCCAGTAAAGACTTCTTCAGGAGTTTTGTCACCAATATGAGAGTGAGGACATCTGTTTTGAATGTATACAACGGTATTAGTGGCTTCTCCCCAAGTGCAGTTTCAAGGTTTTGATCCAACAACATAGCCCTTGCCGCTTCTACTATTGTTCTATTCTTTCTTTCAGCAACCCCGTTTTGTTGAGGATTGTAGGGTACAGTGAACTCCCTTTTAATCCCAACATCTTTACAAAACTCTTTAAATACATCTGATGTGTATTCCCTACCATTGTCAGTCCTTAGAGTTTTGATTTTCCTATCAGAGTGATTTTCTGTAATAGATTTGAACTCTTTAAATTTCCTAAGAATATCTTTAGATTCCTTACTTTTAAGAAAATAAATCCAAGTTTTCCTAGAAAAATCGTCTACAAAGATTACATAGTATAATGTGTTTCCTAGTGATGGTTCAGACATAGGCCCACATAAGTCAGAATGAACTAGTTCTAGTACTCCTTTAGTTTTTCTAGAGCTGCAGGGAAAAGAGCTTTTAGTGTTTTTCCCTAGTGCACATCCATTACAAACATCTGAATGAATTGGCTTTAGTTTAGGTAGTCCTGTGACTAATTTCTCCATAGAGGGTAGAGCATGAAAGTGTAAGTGCCCTAGTCTTCTATGCCAAATTTTTGTTTGATCTGTGACTTCATGAAGTAAGGTTTGATTTGGCTCATTACACAATTCATACAGGTGTCCTTGTTTGTAACCAATCACTTGTGCTCTTTTGAAGGTGGATGTTTTTGGCCATGCCATTACCTTTCCTTCTATGAATGAGACTCTGTATCCATCATCCTCAAGTGCAGAGATAGAGACTAGGTTCCTTTTGATACCTGGTACAAATAGTACTCCGGTGAGTTGAATTGAGATTCCAGACTTTAGTCTGGTTGTACATGTCCTGACACCTTTTACTGGATGTGCAGAGTCATCCCCTATTGTTACCTCTTCATTTGATCCCTCTTCCATTGAGTCTAATAATTCTCTGAATCCGGTGACATGTCTTGACGATCCACTGTCTATTACCCAGGTGTTAGACTTGTTTGAAGCTTGACTTGATAGTGCTGAATATGATACAAACTTCTCAGATTCAAGTTTTGTGTTCCTCTCTACTTTGGCGAATGATGCCTGCTGTTTTACTTTGTCAGGACAATTAAATGACATATGTCCGTACTGATCACATCTGTGACATTGAATTTTTGACATGTTTTTCTTATGAAAACTTTTCCCATGGTGGGATTTTCTTTTCTTGAAGTTTCTCTTCTTGCCTTTCTTACGGGAGTCAGTATTCAGAATGTGTAGGTCCTCATCTTTGGTTTTGTGATTTCCCCCTTTCATTTGCCTTGATTCTTCAAGGAGACAGTCATCCCTTAGTCGATCAAATTCTGTGAATTTATCCCTTGCATTTATGCCTTGTTTGAATGATTCCCAGGATTCAGGTAGTCCGTCTAGGGTAATCATTGATAGTTCTCGCTTCTGCTCGACAAGATAATCAAGTTTTTGCAGTTGATCTCTGAGTGAACCTATCCTCATGAAGTATGAGTTTATAGATTCACCTTTATTTATACTTGTGTGGTTCAACTGTCTTTTTAGGGCTAGGGTTTTGCTCGGATTGTTTATCTCATACGTCCTTTCAAGGGTTTTGTACATTTCATATGCGTTGTGATATTTTGATATAAGTGGTATTATGTGATCCCTTACTGCATCTATCATGTTTTTTACAGCTTTATCATTTCCTTCATTCCACACAGTTTTCTCAGGTTCGTCTTCAGGTTCGGGCTTGTCTTCTTTTATGAATTTGATTACTTTGTTCTCTTTTAATACGATCATAATTCTGACTTTCCAAGCCACAAAATTTGCTGCTCCTTCGAGTCTGTCCTCGAATCTGATTGTGTTCGCCATTTGAGAAATCTTCGATTTTAATTTGTAAACTTTGCTTTTAGTTTATTCGGATCTTTAAATAGTTAGGCTCTGATACCATGTAAATGTAAATAGACTATTATAGATTTACTGAGCAATCTGATTTGCTGTGACGTCAAGTTTAGAATGTTAGCATATGATTGAAGGAATGTAAAACCGATTTGTGTCTTTTTATGGATTTGCCTCTGTAGATACGAAAAACAACTGAATATATCTTCCACTGATCGCTGTGTATTTCCCTTTATATTCATCAGGGAGGGTGGCGTATATATATCGTTTGTTTTCCATGGGATCGTGCCTCCACAGGGGGTCGCGATCCTATGTGGTCATGACCCGTGTGGAGCCACGATCCTTCTACACCGGCTATTACCTTAATCAAACTAATGACGTTGCATAACAAATTTGTTAGCTTAACTCTTAACTAAATTCCAATCTTAATTAAATCGCAAATAACAGAATTATTATTCTGTGTGCTGAGACAATTAGAGAACAGAATTAGTTTTCTGTGTGTTACGACTGAGACTATATTTTAACAATGAGCTATTTCTGAGAATGAGTTGCAAGTAGCAATAGTATCTATGAATTTTGTATTTCTTGTATCCATTAGGTCAGTTATAATGCATTAACCAGGATCTAATTACGTATAGTTGTGTTGCTCTTCTCTAAATACAGACCATTTCAAATATTACAGAAGAGGTCAAGGAATAGGGTTAAGAGTGCTGTATCTGCTGATCATCGCGATAATGAGAGTTGAGTTTCAGAATAAGAGAAAAACTCTATCTAGAGAGCCCTTTGGTTTTAGATTGTTGTCTTCTTCATATTTCACAGGTTTAGCACTTCAATGGAAGCAAGCATGTTGTCCTTTCGTTTTAAGTATATTGTTAACCATGGGCAATAAAGAACAAGAGGTATTGTGTTGCCATTAATTTGTGTTCAAAAGGCAGTTGATTTGGAATTGAAAACTTGGTTGTTGATATCTATTGATCTGTGCTCCCTTTATGCTTTGATGGATCTCGATAGCTTCTTTCTAACAAGGGTTTGTTCTATAAATCATTCTTCAGCCTGTAGCAAAATGGGAGCTTTAAAACATGGTGTTGATATGCATTAAAGCATAAAGGATATTGAAATTTTGTCCAATACCTGCACTGATTAAGGGTTTGCATTGGAACTTGTGCTGCAAAATATAAGCTAATGTTTTGCGTTCATAAAATTGGTATTAGTTTGTATTGGAACTTGTGCTGCAAAATACAAGCTAATATTTTCATGTGAACAAATTGCTATTAATTGTGCTTTGTGAATAGTGCCAAGGGGAAAAATTAAAAGCAATTCTAATATTTAAGATATTTTTCGATTTTCTGTTGTTTTATAGCACGAAATTGTTTTTTGTGGCAAAATGGGAGCTTTGAAACATGGTGTTGATATGCGTCAAAGAATAAAGGATAATGAAATTTTGTCAGATGCTTGCACTGATTAAGGGCTTGTTGAATAAAGCATTCTTCTGTTAATGCACAATTTTTGGACTTTGGCCTCCTCACAAGCAAAGTGGTTGATGAAGAATTTCTCGTCTCCAAGCAATGTCAATATGTCATGGCATACTTACAAGTGTTCTCTACACTTTCACTTCACTGCATAACAGAATGGAGGAACCAAAATATCTATGGAACACTTTAGTAATGCCATAACCTATTTGCTTGGAAATCTCTAGTGGTAGATACACCTTAGAAATAGGTCAATTGAGGCAAATAATCTGCTTTCTTTTGAAGTGCAATAATCAACTGAGTTGGGAAGATGGTAAGGCTTTTGTTGCTTTACATTATAAAATCAATTTTCCTATTGTACTCAATATTTTCATCATTTATATTTTTGTTCATAATCAAAACATGCACCAATCCCTTAATTTTGTGCATTCTTGACTATATCGGTTTCACAGCCAAAGCGGTTTTCAAAGTTCATGGGAGTGTAAAGAATTCTTGGAAAATTTGAATGTAAAGAATTCCTACTAATGGCTTAGCTCCCACATCATTTGGTAAAGTACCTAGCAGAAATCTGTGTTCAGAAGGAAGTTGATTTGTAATTCTAAGCTTAGTTGTTGATATCTATGGTGGTCAGCTGAAATTTTTTAAACATTTTGACCTCAAAATCGTGCACCTTTTCTGTACAATCTTAATATTGCTCTGCTATATCCTGCAAGTTAACTCAATTCTGATAGAAGTGATTCCCTTTTATTTTCTGCAACAGAGGTCTTATTAACAACAGAGTAGCCCTTTAGAAGCTTTTGTGTAGGAAATTATATATTTTTGCAAAGTATGGTGGAATTAATTTGCATCTGGCTCTGTATATTGTGCTATTCCCTGTGTACAAAATTATACATTTCTGCAAAATTATCATGAACTTTATTTGGGGCTGACTCTATATTGTGCTACTCTTTGCCCTAATGTCGAGCACCTGGCTTATCTTAAGATATGCTCCTTTAAAATTCTAAAATGTGACAAGCACATTTTTGGACTGTAGTTTTGTAGCGATGTATATTGTTAACCATGGGCAATAAAGACCAAGAGGCGTTGTGTTGCTATTTATCTGTGTTCAAAAGGCAGTTTATTTGTAGTTTAAAGCTTGGTTGTTGATATCTATCGGTCTGTGCTCAGTTGATTCGTTGTTGATGGAACTTGATAGCCTCTTTCGAAGCCTCCATTTTGGCATAGGGGTTTTTTCTATAGATCATTCTTCAGCCTGTGGCAAATGGGACCTTCGATATGCATCTAAGTATACAAGGATATTGAAACTTTGTCAGTTTGGTTCTTTCAACTCTGCTCACCTATTCGAAAGAAGTAGATATAATATTGTAGATGTAGTTTGGTTGGTTATATGCTTAATTTACCAAGTTGCTTCTTAGTTGCTACTTTCTTGGTTTCTAGATTGCTAATGGTGGATAGGCTCACTAATAGATTATGCTTTTTAAAAAGCAATAGGAAATCACAACCAATATTAGGCTGGGGACTCGTGGAGGGGTGCTCCCTAAAAAAAATTAGTTAATGCTGCTGAGATTTTTTAGTATCATTTAAAGTGGGTGGTCTCATGAATTTTATTATTGAGCATATTCATTCAAAGGATAACTAAAATATAAAATACTAGAAAAATTAGTTGGTAAATATTGAAAAACTTCAGAAGATTAACAAAAAGCAGAATTTTTTTTTTAAGCTGTTAGGGCAATTTCTAACCGTGCACCTTTTCCACCCACTCAAATCTGCAGTCCTAAAAAGTAGTGGCTGCTATTCTTCAAGAAAAGTTCCCAATTAATTCTGTAGCAATATTTTTTTTGCTTCATGGGATCCTCTGCTCCTGAAAAATAGATTTTAAAGCCTCCCCATGGGACCCCAGCCCTAGCAGTCTTGAACTTCATTTATTCTGCTCATCATCCTATTTCCTATTTAATGCAAAAGGCAACAGCGCACCTCCCTACAAAAGACTTAGTATGTCTTGCTTTTTATTGTAGAGCTTTTTAATGGGCTTCGAATTGAAATCTTGTGCATTGCTTGGTTTATATCCCATTTCGTTTTCTTCACTTCAAAACTTGCAAAGGTCACTTCTGAGCCCATCTTCATTGTGAGGCATAGTTTAGATACGGTTTCTCTATTATTAAAATCAAACCCTTAAGATTAATGTACTCATTCTTATTTTTCTTTTTATTTGTTATTTTTGTTTCAGGATGGTAATGGATGTTAACAATCAATTGCTTTTACCAGCAGTGTTGGAGAAATTTTGCATTTCATGTAGATGTTTGCTTTTGAGGGTATATTCAAATTGGCCGCTCTCTACGATTTTATTCCCGAAGTATGATACTTGTGCCAGAGACGTTTTTATTTATTTGTCTCATAAGCATTTATTTTATTTCAATTTTGAGAATTTTTTTCCCCAAAATAGGGAAAAATTATAACTGAATTAGTGTATAATTCTTGTTTCAATTCTAATTTGTTTTTCAGTACATCCCAAAATCAAAAGGGCCATGATTTCAGCATTTTTTTAGCGCTGGATGTGTTATGGTAGAGGATGGTTGGCACAATGTAAATATATTTATGGATGCTTTTTTAGTCTATGAAGCTTGTTAGTGTCTAAATAAATTCTTCCACTTTGACTATCATTATTCATGCTGTGCATCAATCATAGTTCATATCCTTGATACATTTCATGATTGTAACGAGGGTTTCATTCTATTTATAATTTATAGAATAAGTAAAAGCATATTAATGCCTGAATTAGTTATATTTCTGGTAACTAGTGGATATTAATATCTACAATTTAGTCAAATTAAAATGAAAATTTAGATATTAATCTCTTGCAGGATTTGGTCAAGCATTTTGCACTCAATGGGAGTACTGTTTCCAAGATTGATATTTTGAACAGCCGTTAGCGTTATATATCTTTAATGTGGTCCTATACTGTGAATGTGGCCTATTTGGTTGATTTGTTATAACCGCAAGCACTATCAGATGGCTCTATAAGTTTTCAGAGGAAATTATGACATAAACAGGTAAGGTGTAAAAAGTCTTTCTGAAATTTGTATAGATTCATACAGTTTTAGTTAATTTGATTGTTTAATATTTCTTTACTGACTTGGGGAACTTACCCGATTGCAGGTTTCGAACAACTTTGTTTGGAAGCCACCTTGTAAGGTGTCGTACAAGGATTTGCTAAGACTTATGGTCAACCATCAACGATAGGAAATTTAACATCTGGACGATATGCATTAATTTTAGTTTATTCGTAAGGTTCATATGCACTTAAAAATTTGGAGGGCATTCGATTTATTGTCTGTCTTTTAATTTCCTTTGTTGCAATTTTTTGTGTTGTTTACGGTTATTCATTATCCCTTTTGATTGGGTTTATCGTTACCTCTTGTGCCTCCCGAAATTGCATCTCATGTCCTGAGAGTGCTGATCTCTGTGATGGACATTTGAAGAAACTTTTTCTGTAAGTTTAATTTCTTATTTGCCACAGTTCTTGGGATTTGGATACTTTTTTCCTTCTCTTAAAGCTGGAGATATCAAGTGGAATTTTGAGTCAATCCCTGACCATTTCAGGCTTGCAAACAAATGATGTTGAACCTTTTTATCAAAAGATCAGATCACATTGTATTGCCAGTGTGCTGAAAATCCAGTTTGTACTGCCTATGAATAAACTCTATGCAATTCTTAAATAATTTTGAATTGCTTTGCATATCCAGTGTATCTTCTTATTTTAAAGTGGTTTAAGGTATGAAGCATTTTAATGATTATTGTTAGGGATCCATGAGTCATTTAAATGCATTGATGATGCACTCTTCTGTATGATCACGGTAATGATGTTGCAGACTCTTCTTTATGATCTTGGTAGAACATGTATATATATATATATATATTCGGTCAGGGATTTCGCCAGAATTTGTGACCGCAGTGTTGTCTTTATATATATAGGTTTAAAACAACGGTCATTTTTCAGCGTCAATCTGTCACATAAAACGACTCAATTTCTGTTACTGTTTAACATGTTTATTGCATTTGGCAGGGACTGTAACTGCAAAGGTCTTTTTCATGTGCTAAAGCTATATTAACCTTCAAAGCAATTTTTTCGCTTGTCCCTTAGAATATTATTTAAATCTTTCTTGGAATTTTGTGCTCGATGTTGGTACAGAGCAGTCACAATCTTGTGTACCTCGATTTCAATTCTCACTTTATTGATGCAAATTGCAATTACCCGTTCAGCTATTCATAACTACAGTATGTTTCATTCGACAAACTTCTCACTCATTAATATGTACTGCAAATTATTCTAGCAGCATTTGGCAGGGAAAATTTAAACTGAAATGCATAAGCAAATCATAAAAATGGCAGCCACTAAACTTATTTACACCCAAGAAAACATTGAACACAGAATAAAGTTAGTACGAAATTACAGTAGAGATTGATAAGCTGTAATATGGAAAGCAAGGCCAACTGAAATACTTGTGAAAAACTAATTTTTTAGTTTCTGATTTTGAAATAGCAGTAGCATTACAAGGGATTACATGAAACAGACTCACCTGCAAATAGCGGTGCTTCCTGGTTCTTGAGTGAAATTCATCGAGTAGTCTTCTTGGAATGAACGACGTGAATGTAATTCTGACATTGCTGAATGAAGATTTTGAGTGAGTGAACATCTCAAGTTGGTTGGAGGCCTCATAAACTAAACTAACTCTTCAAGCGAAGCTCTGTGAGGAAAATCTTTTTTAACGACATATAACATTTAGTTTAACTAAATAGCTTGAGCTAAGTATAACAATATAATTAAAAAAATTAGTACATCGATACTATTTTTTTTACTCGAGTGTAATTACAGAAGTTAAAATAGTAAATATTATTATTTTATTAAGTAAATAAAAAATTAATATGCCTCAAATTTTAATGTGGTATGACCAGGGATGGATTTTTTATACATTAATTTTTAACATTTTGTTTAACTGTATAGCTTGAGAGAGTTTAGTAGAATCGTTTTCTTTTAAAGAGAGTATCATTACAGTTATAAATAATATTATTTTAATAATAAAACAAAATAAAATATATACTTGATTATTATTTTTTTTGATCGGGGGGAACACCAGGGCAGAGATTGCCGTTGCAGTGCGGGGTTAACCCCAATATATACCTGATTATTAGTTGTGAATTATAAATTAATATTAAATAATTAAAAATTGAGTGTATGAAATACATTTATAGTTTTTATGTGAGTATAATAAGTTTTTGCTTAAAATAAAAAATTTAAATTCATTAATATTATAATGTCTTTAATTTATAAATTTATTAATAAAAAAACTTCTATAGTTTAATTATATAGAAGTTTTGCACAAATATTATATAGTAAAAGAAAACTGCCTGTATACTTTATAAAAGACATAAATAAAACATGACCACAAAGAGAAGCTATAGAATTCTTCTCAACTAGAGTCACAATACAAATAACTTATATTTTAACCCGATATAGGGGAAAGGACCCAGTAGTTGAGCATGTACCAATTGTTGTGAGGGTTGTTGATACCTTTTGTTCTAAAAATTGAACAAATAAAACTTATTGTTTGAAACAAAAAATATCAATTTTTGTTAAGAAATGTACCAACAGTTGTTAAGAAATGTACCAATAGTTGTTAAGAAATGTACTAATATTGTAAAAAGTAACCAATCATGCCATGTCAGCTGCACAACTATTGGGGTCTCTTTTGCACGCCTATTGGTCTCACTTTTTTTGGGGGCTGTTTTGGACACCTTGGCAAAAAGCATGCTGATGTGGCATCATATTTGATGATGTGGCCCTGAAATCTTAGTTATAAGCAGGGGACTTGCCAAGTAAGCTGTTGTAAAAAAATCGGAGTGATTTGAAATTTCCAAGTAGGATTTTGAGAAGCACGAAGTTAGGGTGCACAACTATTGGGTCCTTTCCCCTATATATATTCTTTTTAATTCAAACACGTGTGAGGGGTATTCTCTAGATTGTCATTTGTATAAGGTGAAATATAAATATTGTTGACTTGTTAAAATTAATATTATTTATTTGAAATTGAAAATAAATCTGAATTAAATTAATATAAGAATTTCAAGAGTATATGCATAAAAAGTTAAAGTAAGAATTGAAACCATAGTATTAATTATTTTTGAATAAATAAAATAATTTTTAATTGAAAAATTTAATTAATTTTTTTTTAAATAAATAAAAAATATTTTGTTTTAAAGAATTTGTTTTAATAGTTTCTATATTTTATATTTTATATTTCATAATTCTAGTATATTTGTAAAATTGTAATATTTTATTTAAAAGTATAATTTGTTTGATAATTAAAACAAAGAAAAGTTTAGTAATTTTTTTTTATTTGTTTCATTATTTTAATAAATTTGTAAAATTGTGATAAAAATATAAATTATTTAAAATTTAAGTTTGTTTTAATAACAAACCAATCAAATAAAAAATAAAGTATGATATCACTCTAGTCATCACAATTTTAAGTTATTTAACTATTTATCTTATTTTACTTTGATGGTTCAAATAGAAAAATAATTTTTAAAGAAAATATTTTATCTTAATCAATTCTATTTATCTCCATCATACTAATAGTTAACTTCATCAAAATAATATTATAATAATAATATAAAGATATGATAATATAATAAAAACAATAATTAATCTTAATAGATTTTTTTTGTTTTGGTGAAGAGTAATAGAAATATAAAAATATAGCAATATCTTGAAAAATATAGCAATATCTTAATAATAATATAATATTGATTATAATATCATAATATAATAATAAATTAATATTAATTATATTAATATAATTAAGGAGTTGATTCGAGATAGCAAATTGGAGTTCTTCTCTACCCAAAAAGCGATTACCGATAAAAAAAATAAAAAATAAAAAAAAATAATAATATAATTATTTTTAAAGTGGAATAGTAAACAAATATGACATCTTTCACCATACTTTACCTACATTTCTCTAAAGATAGGTATACTAGTTTTATTTTTTATTTAAAGAACTAATGTTTATTTTGAAAAAAATAGTTTTTTTTAAAATTATTATTACATTGAAGACATCATATATGGATGTAAAGATGTTCATTGATAAAATCTAGAATCATTTAATTTGACATATTTCTAATATTGAATTCATGAAAAATAAAAATAAAAATCAATTTATTATTATTTTTTAATTTCATATTATTTTATCTTCATTTCTACCTTTCAACTTCCACTCACTTCAAGTTTAACTAATGAATCAATTTTTTATAAAACAGTAGTGTGATAATAGATTAGAAATAAAATAAAACTATAATATAATGATATGATAATATAATAATAACTAGCATACCTATATTAAAAAAAATCTAAGTAAAGTATGGTGAGAGATATCAAGTTTGAAAATATGGAATATTTATATATTCAATGATAAAGAATGAGGTGCAATTAAATTCAATGATAGATGATTTTAATTTAATTTTGATAAAATTTGAATTAATGATAATTAAAATGAGATAAAGGCAATATCATACTTTTTAGAGGTATAATAACAACATTTGTAAAATGTTATGCAAATTAAAACTTTGGAATCATTTGTCAAAATGATATTTTAAAAAGGGAAAAAACATCACTTGGCTAATCATTCACGGAGTAGTAACATCTATATTACATTATAAGTATTGAATTTAGTCATATATATAATGTGTTAATAGGTTTTCAAAATTTGTAGCAATTTTTTGTTGCTTAAGCATAGGTATCGCATATCAACCACAACATGTCCTATGACAACCCCGCCCAAGGGATCCATATACCCGATCAAATATAGTGAAATGATACGATTGTTGTCTTTGGAGTATGACCGATCCAAAGGGTATGTAGATTCAACTGCCCAAGATAATTAATACTAAATAAGTTGGTCAAAGGATAACAAAGTAGTTATTACGTAGAAGTGAATTTGTAACTAGTTAGAAAAATAAACAAGTAGATCACTGATATAAGACAACGATACATGCATTAATAATTAATAATAAGATAGCTGCTGCTATAACATCAACACTCCCTCTTTGCTAGGGAGATATCTTTCCAAATATCTAAGTCATGAAGTCTCTCAACATGACACTCACAATGGCTACACCCATTTGTGAAAGAAGGTTCATCACAGAATCACTCAACGTGATGTCCACCATGGCTACTCCCATGTGTGGAAAGGAATATGTGCACAAGTGACCATCACAGAGTCACTCAACTTGATGTCATCATGGAGTCACTCAACATGACGTCCACCATGGCTACTCCCATGTGTGGAAAAATACGAGTACAAAGTATTTATCATGGAGTCTCTCAATGTGATGTTGTCATGGAGTCACTAAACATGACATCCACCATGGCTACTCCTAAAGGGTGGAACAAGGGATTTCACCTCAAACTTCTCTCTCACATAGAAGAATGCATTAACAAGGGCTTGCATCTCAAACTTCTCTCTCACAGAGAAGAATGCATTAACAATAGATAACACAAATTAATGATGCTAAGCCTTTCTCTTAGCAAGGGCTTCAAGTACTAGTATCAACCTCTTGTCCAAGGTTGCCTTTGTTGGTTTGTCAGACTCCCTTTGAATCTCTAAGTACTTGCATCAACCTTCTGACCTCCTCGTCCAAGATTGTCTCTGTTGGTTTGTTAGACTCCTATATTGCACCACAAGAATATCCATCCCCTTATATTCTCCCCCACTTAAAACAGGTGACGTCCTCAACGCCAACTAAGCAATCTCAAGGTTCTAACGAACAACTTCCCATTTGCCATGTCACTTACGAGCAAAATCTTTGCCTTGGATAGGTAATGTGGCGAAAGATCAGTGACGACATCTCGCAGAATACTCTTCTGAATCAACAACACATTGCATCCAATAGCCTTGACCTTATTTATGATCCCCAGAATATAGTTCCTCTCCTCCTTCAAAATCCTATTCATCATTGTATAATCAGAAACCACAATGTTTTGCTCGATGTTTGTCTTGGGAGGAGAAATATTGAACTGATTACGTCTCTTTAACTCATACAATTTAAAATCAATCATACAAATTTTAATGGCATACTTGTCGCAATGTTATTTCTAATATAAGCAACAATGCGATGGTAGTTTTTCTTTTCAGTTTCAAGTGTAAGCATTCCATTACACCTTTGATTTTGTAGGCTCTGTAGCTTGTGTTGCCTCTGTCGGTCTTGTAATTCTTTTGCCATTCCCAAGCTCCAATTTGCTGGGAGTGGCCCACTTTCCTTAAGATCCGATGTTGAAGAATTCGACAATCTCTTCCAGTGTTTTACGTTTGGTCTCCGGCACAAACCAATACACAAACTCCATTGCCAGAAAAGAAAAGCTCGCATAAAAAAAGAAGACATCGAGCACATTGATTGCCTTCGAAAAGCTTAGAAATGTGATGGAAACCACTCCGCTCACAAGTTTGTTAACCCCCACGCCAATTCCAACTGCCTTGGCTCGTAGGCAAAGATGGTATATCTCAGCTTCCATCACATAGTTAACATGATCCAGTCCGATGAAAAGAAGGCAACATTAGAAATCGTTGCAATCACAACTAAAAAACACAAAGGCTTCACGGGCTGAACCAGACATTTTGCCCACAATGATGAGACACAAAGCTAGACCTGCTAGGGATAAAGTCGACCCAATTGTACTGGTGAGCAACAACGACCTCCGCCCCACTTTGTCAATGAAAAACATAACCAATACAATAAATCTGGTCTACGATTCATTCAATCAGAGATCATGGTTCCCACATATCAACCAGTACTGCTACCGCTCAGGAGGAAAACAAAATAGGAGCTGCAGATATATCCTGCTCCGATACCATACTGTTTAAGCATAGCTATCGCATATCAACCACAACATATCCTATGACAACCCCACCCAAGGGATCTATATACCCGATCAAAGATAGTGAAATGACACAACTGTTGTCTTTGGAATATGACTGATCCAAAGGGTATGTAGATTAAACCGTCCAAGATAATTAATACTAAATATGCCGATTAAAGGATAACTAAGTAGTTATTATGTAGAAGTGAATTTGTAACTAGTTAGAAAAATAAACAAGTAGATTGCTGATATAAGACAACAATACATGCAATAATAATTAATAATAAGATAGAAGACATGAGAAAGATATCTCTTGCTGCTATAACATCAACATTTTTAAATTTGCTAACCATTTATGCACTAGTAATATCTCTTCATTTTCAATATCATGAAGAGCTCAAATATTAATTGTATCATTGGAAATCATAGCATACAATGTAGGTATCCCATGGTGAGCATGTAACAACCTGAATGACGACACATCTTGATGCATTGTGAATCTGATTGAATAATTAAACTGAGGAGTAGCAAACAACCATTCTTCAAGTGGTCCCGTGTGAAAACTAATTTGTCATTGTCCCTTAAGAAATTTCATGAACTTCATATTGAGTTGTTCAGATAGGTTGTGTTTTTTGATTGTCACTATCGGCCTAATAGTGATCTTCCAGATACATCTAGCAAGGTAAAGGTCTGAAGCTCATGGTATTGAGAAATTTGCTAGTGAGTTAAATTTATAATCTCAATTTGTTCTTTATAAAATTTTACATCTAAGTTCATTTTCACCTTGGAACCATAGAGGAAGTAAAAGTATAAAGCATAATTATCGAATTTCTTTGACTATTCTTTGGTCCATTTTTGTCAATTCTATTGATCATTTTTTCTCTACTAGTAAAAAATACTTAATTCCTCTATACAAAAGATGACATTGAATGGAAGACAATAGTGGTACTTTTTCAACCAATTGGACACACATGCACGTGCATTACGTTACATCTTGTTCATTTGCAAGGAAATTATTTTTAGCTTTTAAATCAATATTGAATAGTAGAAGATAAATATTTTAAACTTAAAGGCTATATAAAATAAGGTGAGTTAATTTGATAAATTTATAGAAATTTTCTTTATTTGAAGTAAATATGTTGTTAAATAGGAAACAAAGTAGAGCAACATATTTCTAGCATAATTTCTCTTATCATAACAAAAAAATGATGCAAGGTTACATAACGTATATTTAGAAAATGCTACATATTTCGAAATCATTTTTAGCTTTTAAATCAATATTGAATAGTAGAAGATAAATATTTTAAAATTAAGGGCAATATATGGCAAGGTGAGTTAATAAAACTTTGTTGCTTTAAATAAAGTATAAACAAAATGTTTTAAATATAGAATGAATTTATCTATTTGAATACATAGAGATGTCTTTTTATAGTTGGTAGTTATGCATTACAATATATAGTGGAATGAAACTAAAATTTATTCCAACTTGTTACAATACTACACATGTAATTTATTTTAATATAAGTTATTTAATTTATTCTAATTTAAGTTATTTAATTTAATTTAGATTTTTTTTTTTGGTTATTTAATTTCATTTAATTTATTTATTTTAATGTAAGTTATTTAATTTTTTTAGTTTGATTAAAATTATTTAATTTAATTTATTATTTTATTTACATTACTTTGAAATAAAATTTAGTGTATATATATATATAATGAAAATTTTAAATATTTTATTGATTTCTATTTATATATATAGTAATATAATGAAAATTTTAAATATTTAATTTGATATATCTTATCATAAGTGGTTGATGGGATTAAAGTTATTTAAATTATTATTATTTAAGTAATAGTAAAACTAGTTGTAATTGTGATGAATGTTTGATTTAAATTATTTAATTTCATAAAAGTTGTTTAATTTATTTTTATTTAAGTTATTTAATTTAATTTAGGTTATTTTAATTTAATTTTAATTATTTTAAATAATTTAATTTAATTTTTTATTTACATTAATTTGAAATAAAATCTAGTAAATATTTTATTGATTTATATTTATATATAGAGAGTAATATAATAAAAAAATTAAATATTTAATTTGAGAGCTCTTATTATAATTGTTTAACTAGATTAAAGTAATTTAAATCATTTTTATTTAGCAATAGTAAAACTAATTGTTATTATAAAGGGTGCTATAATGGAATAAAACTAAATATTAAACTTATTCTAACTTGTTACAATACTACACATGCAATTTATTTTAACATAAGTTATTTAATTTATTTTAATTTAATTTTAATTATTTTAAACTATTTAATTTAATTTAATTTAATTAAATCTGAAATAAAATCTATTAAACATTTTATTGATTTCTGTTTATATAGACACACTAAAATAATGATAAATTTAAATATTTAATTTGACAACTTTTATTATAATTGCAAGTTTACTAGACTAAGTACAACCATGCATTCTCAATACTACACATGAAGACTACCTATTTAGTTTAGTTTTATTTAAATTATTTAATTTCATGCATTAATAACTGGATATAATTGAATAAAAATAAATATCAAACTGATTCTAACTTGTTACAATACTACATATGTAATTTATTTCAATTTAAGTTATTTAATTTAATTTATTTTTTAATAGGCAATTTAATTAATTAATTTATTTTTTGATAGGTAATAGGCCAAGGGTCAGGAAATTTTATTGATTTAAATTATTTTACATCTCGGTTCAGTGTGGGCATTGGTAGGAAAGAACCGAGGCAAGAAAACCTCTAGTCTAGCCCAAGGAAGATTAACTTCCTAGAAAAAGTACAAAATTTTATGATGGTATTTCTACCTTACATTGCATGGCCATATTGCCATTGAAATATAAACGTGAAAATTATAAAAATACTGTGGATTTTATGATAGTTTTGGAAGCTTTATATTTTATCTCAGATATAGATCCTGGGTTGAGGCTTGAAAGATACTATCATTCCCTCCTAGTATCCTTGCCTTGCAAAACAGACCAGCCAACCCAAAGTCTGCAAACATCTTGAATTACCATGTCAGCCTATGTTAGTTCGAAATCAAGGAGCACATTGAAATGGACCGCCATATTATAACGGATGTCATGATGATAATCAGAAAATGCTCCAGTTAGGTCACATAATTCCAAAGATTTATCCCAGGACTAGGAGAATTATATAATTTTAGCTATGATTCATAGACCAAGTTTCATTCGGTCACAGACATATTTGTATTGATCCTCGTGCAGAAAGTAATCATTCGTATAGGAGCACTACATATCGTCCATCGATGCTCATCAATTTTATGACCGCACCCTTTTTCGATGAAATCATGAGCTTCTGTGGCTTAACTTTATCTTCCCTCGAAATGTCATGTTTCATCGATGTCTCCTTATTTTCGATGAAACTATCGTCACTATTAAGGGGCTTTGAGGCTTCATCGATCTCTATACTTTCATCAAAAGGCTCTACCTCACGTGTTTATGTCGATGTAATCCTCCATCGGCTCATCGAAACCCCATTTTCGGTGGGAATCCTTTCATCACTGTGTTTTGCAACCGTTTTATTGGTCAGGTAATTGATGAAACTTTTTATGTCGACGAAAGAAAAATATCCTCCTTCGACTTTTCAATTTTCGATGGAACTGTGCTCGTCAGCCAATAACTTTTGCACCTCTACGACACCTTCCTTTTCTCAAAAAGTCTTATCGATGAGAAAGCTATCTTTGGTCAACATCTTTTTTGGCTCTTCGATACACTCTCTTCCTCGAAATAGCTTCGTCAATAAAATATCCATTGGTTCCTTCGATATCACTCTTTTGGCTAGACTCCTTCCCTCGGCGAGCTGTACACATGTCTCATCGATACTGTGGTTTCATCAAAACTCTTTATTTCATCGGTGAGACCACTCTGTAATTATTTTGGCATTATAAACAGAAACATAGGCTATTAATTCAAGTTTCATTTGGTCATAGAATATTTGTATTGATCCTCGCGATAGGAAGTAATCATTCATCTAGCAACACTACATATTGTCCATCGATGCTCATCAATTTTATGACCGCACCCTTTTTCGATGGAATCATGAACTTCGGTGGCTTAACTTTATCTTCCCTCGAAATGTCATGTTTCATCGATGTCTCCTTAGTTTCGATGAAACTACTGTCGTCGTTAAGGAGCTTTGAGGCTTCATCGATCTCTACACTTTCATCGAAAGGCTCTACCTCACGTGTTTATGTCAATGTAATCCTCCATCAGCTCATCGAAACCTTATTTTCGACGGGAATCCTTTCATCGTCGTGTTTTGCAACTGTTTTATCGGTTAGGTCATTGATGATTTTTTTTTATGTCGACGAAAGAAAAATATCCTCCTTCGGCTTTTCGATTTTTGATGGAACTGTGCTCATCGACCAATAACTTTTGCACCTCTACGACACGTTCCTTTTCTCGAAAAGTCTTATCAATGAGAAAGCTATCTTTGGTCAACATCTTTTGTGCATCTTTGATACGCTCTCTTCCTCGAAATAGCTTCGTTGATAAAATATCCATTGGTTCCTTCGATATCACTCTTTCAGCCAGACTCTTGCCCTCGACGAGTTGTTCACATGTCTCATTGATACTGTGGTTTCATCGAAACTCTTTATTTCATTGGTGGGACCACTCTTGATTTCCTTGATGTATTTTATGTCGATGGAACTAATGTTTATGGTGAATCCTTTTGGAAGTTCATCGCCGCTAAGATTTGTTTGATAAGTCACTTTATCGATAGGATAAAGGTAAGCTTCTTCGATAGAGTCATTTCGGCCAGACTGTGCGTTTCGGTAACAGATTAGTATGTATATCCAATGGCCTTGGTTTGAGCGATAATTTTTAGGATTCTGATGTCGATGTTATGATATCTAAATTTTAATGAGAAGAAGCTATAAAACCATAATATGGCATTTTATATAAAACATTGGATGAGGGCCTAAGATAGAGCTTCAGGGAAGATGAATGCCATCAGCTCCCAAGTTATCTAACTCATCAACCCTTTTGTTGCCTTCCCTATAGATGTGGTTGATCTTAAATCTCTCGAAACCTTTGCATAAATCAATGACCCATGTCAATAGTGAGTTGAGTCTCCAATTGGGCATACTACCTTTTCTTAGAGTGTTGATAATAATTGTTGAGTCTCCTTCAATTTCCAATTTCTTCACTCCCATCTTTATGCAAATATTAAGGCCTTCCAACAGGGCAACCAATTCAGCCCAATTATTAGTCTTATTACCTATTGGGTAAGCCCTGAGGGCAATTTCCTTCCCTTCCCAGTTATGGATAGATAATCCTATCCCTGACACCCCAAGGTTGCCTCTGGAGGCCCCATCAAAGTTTAGCTTGAGCCATCCCTCACTGATAGGTTGCCACTTACATTAAGTTCTTTTCCTTAGATTTACTTCAGGACCATCCTCAATATAGGTTGGGATAGATAGTCCTTTCCATTTCCCCTTCATCTTCTCATCCCAATAAGTTACTGTGGCATTCTTCTTCAAACCGAAGTTGATCATAATATTGATTTTTTCAATCATAGCAGCCTCAATTTTATTGATTACCCATTTCATTTCTAATTTTTCATCTTTGAAAAGACGTCTATTCCTTTCCTTCCACAATTCCCAGATTATGGTAGATGGAAGAGATATCCATAAGCCTTCAAATAGACAACCTCTTCGTAGGATGGGCCAGGCTTTGAGCATTCCTAAAATAGTTTGAGGAAAGGCAGAGGACCAACCTAGTTTCTGGGTAAACCACACCCAACATTTGTTTCCATAGTTGCAATTAAGGAGGAGGTGATTTGTGTCCTCTTCATCCTTTTCACATAGAGGGCATCTACTGGGTCCCTCATACCCCATCCTTCTAAATTTTTCAGCAGTCAAGAGCTTATTCTGGAGAGCAAGCCATGTGAAGACTCCAGCCTTGGGTAGGCAGTATCTATCCCAACAGACTTTCAGAGGCAGCTTCGTCTTGGGTATAATTTGAGATTTAGTGATGTGATTATACCCATCCTTGGAGTTGTATTCTCCATTCTTGGAGCCATCCCACACAAGCCTATCCTTGCCTAGACTAAAGGAAATGTTTCTATCTTTTAGGATTGCCATGAGTTTATCTTTATCCCTTACAGGGATATCCTCATTTTCTCTGACTATCCATTTCCACCCCGCTCCATCCTCTGAGGGAGAAATGTAGTTCCCAATCAATTTCCCTCTATTTGATTTTAGGAGTGTTCTTATAGGCCCAAAATTATGGATTTTCTCGATTGCCTTATACCCTCCCCAAGAGTCTGACCAAAACAAGGCATCGTCCCCTAACCCTAGGTTCCATGTGAGTTTATGTGTGATAATATTTTTGCATTTCAACATAAAGTTCCATATGCGAGAGCCTCTGGGCAAATTGTTTTCTCTAAATATTTGGATAGGGCTGTCTTCTTTAAGGTATTTATGGTACAAGATTCTCGCCCATTTTAGATGGGGATGTCTGAACATTCTCCATACTAATTTTGCCCCTAGGGCCCTACTTTGGTCACTAACATTTTTAATGCCAGCTCCTCCTTCTTCTTTTGGTCTACAAATCTTATCCCAAGATAGGAGTGATATTTTCTTATCATCATTGGCACCTTGCCAAAAGAAAGTTCTAAGGTGTTTATTTAGCTCATTCAATTTTTTAACCGATAAATTATGACAAGATAGTTGGTAAATGGGCATTGCTGCCAGAACTGATTTGACCAAGGTTGCCCTATCTGCAGAGGACAACCATTTCCCTTTCCAAGTGTTAATTCTCTTCTTGATTTTTTCCACCACGTGATCCCAAGACTTAGATGTCCTGCTCCCCTTATCCAAAGGGATGCCTAAATATTTGCAAGGGAGGAGACCAGTCCTGATCTCCAAGACCCTGCATATCTCTTTCTCGGATGCGATTTCTATGTTGAACATGAACACTTTGACCTCTTGACCCGAGGCTTCCATGTAGGATTTGAGGATACTTTTGAAGGCCCTTGCTTCCCCAATGTCGCCCCGTCCAAAAAGCATTGTATCATCTATGAATTGCCAGTGGGTAATGGGAGTTAGTCCACTGGTAATGGGTATACCTGTGATTCCACCCTCTTCCTTAGCCTTTGAGATAGACCTACCAAGAGCCTCTGCCATAATGATGAAGAGGGAAGGAGACATGGGGTCTCCCTGCCTAAGTCTCCTAGAGATACTAAAAAAACCTTCAGGTGTGCCATTGACTAGGACATAAAATTTGGGCGTGGATATGCATTCAAAGATAAGGTTGATCCAAGTTTTGGCAAAGTCAAATGCTTACAAACATTTGCACAAAAATCTCCAATCCACTTTGTCATATGCTTTACTAATATCTAATTTGACCAACATGCTTGGTGCTCCATTATGCTGGACTGAATGTATAACTTCTTGAGCTATGATTAACCTGTCATAGATTGATCTATCGGGCACAAAGCCTGTTTGTTCTTCGCTAATGATGATAGGGAGAAGTTTCTGAAGTATAGTTGCTAGAGTTTTGGTAAGTAGTTTATAAAGGGTATTACACAAGGCTATGGGTCTATATTCATTAAAGCTATCAGGTTTCTCTTTTTTTGGAATTAGAACTAAGAAAGTATTGTCAATCTCCTTCAGGATCTTACCTGAGTTTCTAGCACCCTCTAAGGCCTCCGTGATCTCTCGACCCATAAAACCCCAACATTTTTGAAAGAAACTAGTTGGGAATCCATATGGGCTCGAAGCCTTATTTGGGTTCATTTTCATGAGGGCAGATTTAACCTTCTCCTCTGTAAATTTCTTAAGCAGACATCTGTTGTGTTCCGCATCAATGAGTTTTGGAATATTTTTAATTATATTATGTTGGCCTCTAAGGTTGGAACCAACTATATTGTTAAGGATTCCTTGAAAAAACCTTACCGCTTCCTCTGCCACCTCTGATGGGTCTTCCAGATTTAATCCTTGGTAGTTCTTAATGTTAGAGGTTCGGTTTACCCATCTTTTCTGCTTGGTACTGTTATGAAAGAACTTTGTGTTGCGATCTCCATCTTTCAACCATGTTTCTCTGGATTTTTGTCTCTAGAAGATTTCTTCTTTTGCTAGAATCTCTTCATAATCTGTTAGTAATATTTTTTCCTTCAAGAAGAGAGGTTCATCCATCCCTCGAGCCAAAACTTCCCTGTTAACATCCTTGAGGTCCATTTCTACTAAAATTTTCTCATCAAAGATGTTACCAAAATGCTCTCGACTCCACTCCAAGAGCCTCCTTTTGATTAACTTCAGTTTGTTTGCAACAATATACATCTTTGAACCTGAGAATACTGATTCCCTCCACCATTTTTCAATCAGGTTGATGATGTTATCATCCTTATACGACATGTTCTCAAATTTGAACAGGCATATTCTTGGACCTTGTTCTACCAGAATGTTAAGTTGGAGTGGATAATGGTTTGAACTGGATAAAGGAAGGATCTCTGCTTCCATAGTGTAATTGAAATTCATAAGCCCCCCATGAATAAAAAATCTGTCTAGCTTTTCAGCAATATTGCTAAAGCCCTTCCTTCTGTTGTTCCATGTAAAGGTGTTCTTTGCTGTCTGGATTTCCAACAAGGAATTCCTATTGATCCAATCAATGAAGTCGAGTGCCGCTGTAGGTAACTTCTTACTACCTCCTCCTTTGTCTGATGCCTTAGTGATGGCATTGAAATCTCCTCCAATAATACACATCTCATTTAGATTGTTTCTTAAGAAAGTCTCAAGTTCCATCCAAACTTGAACTTTATCCTTGTTCTAAATAGGGCCATATACATTGATTGAGTTAAATCTTAACTTATTATTATAGTAGTTTACCTTTCCGTCTATCCAATTCTATTTTATTTCTGATGGTGTAAAAGAGGAATATCTAGGATCCCAGATGATTGCTAAGCCTCCTGAAGCCCCAAGTGCTAGGGAATACTTCACTTTTCTAAAACCTAATTTCTTCTCAAAGAGGTCTATCTCGGTTGGGTTCATTTTAGTTTCTTGGATTAGAATTATGTCTGGTTTGATTCATATATACAACGTTTTATGACACATTGCTTGTTAGGGGCATTCATGCCCATAACATTCCTTGATAAGAGTTTCATGGCTTTGTGGGGAGGAACTTCCCCTCCCTTGCATTAAATAGTGATGAAATTTTGGATTGGCCCACAACTTCCCCATCCTTGGCTCTTAATTCAACAAGGGATCTCCTACCCCTCCTTTTGATGGACTTGTCATAGTCAGGAGAGTCTTTGCTCTCCTCTATATTATGAATTCCTAGAATGTTTGGGTTCTCATTTTCCAAATTATCTAGGTCAATGAACAATTCTTCTATTTCCATATTAACTCTGGCACTATCCACTAAATTTTTCACATATAGCTCCCTCTACCTTTCCAATTCTTTGGAGTCACAAACCTCATTAACAAACTATTCCATTAGGTCATTAACTACTTCTTCCCCAATAAAGTTGGAAATAATGTTGACTTCCCTTTCTACTTGTTCTCTCTCTTCCACTTCTGCCACCATTGAATCAATATTCTGGGGTGGTCTATTTTCCTTAATAGGGGGACACATTTCCTTCACCAATGGTTGCTCTGAAAGGGTTAATTTTACTTTTGTTGAATGCCCCAGGGGCTCACTATTTCCTTCCCCAAGTCTATGCTTATTCCAAAGTTAATATTTAGGTTTTCCCCTTGAGTGCATATACATGACGTTTCCTTCTGCACTAGTGGCTCACTAATCTCCCCATCTTCTAAGTCTTGTTCCTTGTTCCAAGGTTCAACTATTTTTGTCATAACTACTTCCAGAGATGGGAGGAAGGTGGAGTTTGTCTTCCTATTCAAGGAGTCCTTAGATAAGGACTCATAACATCGATCCAATGCCATATCCGTTGCAGAGGCTTGATGCTTAGTTTCTATCTTTAAAGACTCGTCGCTTTCCAGAGTGAAACCCCCAGTTCCTTCCATGAATTTAATTTTGACACCATCTTTATTATGTTTTATCTGAGGGTATGACATCACAGGTGAGGTTTTCCTAGGAATATCATCTATGATGGGGCCATTATAAAAGGAAGGTTAGACGTTTAACATGTGGTTATTGATTTTTAAAACTATGTTTTTTAAAGTTTTGATATTGATATCCATATTCACCATGAGAACATTGTTTGAGAATTTAAATGGGTTTTTTTTGACACTTTCAAATTTCCCTAACTTATTGCCTATCATTCTTAAGATTTCTAAATTACGAAGTTCTACTAGTAAGTTATTAATTGACATTGCTCTATTTACCATAAAAGGTTTAATTTTATTTATTTAAATGTAAGTTATTTAATTTATTTAGTTTGAATTTAAGTTATCTAATTTATTTTCATTAAAGTTATTCAATTTAATTTAGGTTATTTTATTTTAATTTTAATTATTTTAAATTTTTTAATTTAATTTATTATTTTATTTTATTTACATTATTTTGAAATAAAATCTAGTAAATATTTTATTGATTTTTATTTTTATATATAGAGTAATATAATGAAAAATTTAAATATTTAATTTGAGAACTCTTATTATAATTGGTTGATCGGATTAAAGTTATTAAATTATTTTTATATAATTATTTATTATTAATTTAATATTTTATTTTATTTACATTAATTTGAAATAAAATCTAGTAAATATTTTATTGATTTTTTTTTTTTGATCGATAAAAGGCCGAGGCCAAAGAATTTTATTAATTTAAAAATAGATAGATTAACATTTACACCTCCATTCGGTGTGGGCACTGGTAGGAAAGAATGGAGGGAAGAAAACCTTTGGTCTAGCCCAGATCCCTTAAGGATAAAAAAAAATTAAGAATGCGATACAAAATGAAGATACAAGATCACAAAGGGAACTTGTCCAAAATAATGAAGATTGTATATAGAAATCCTCTATGTAAAGTTGAGCAATAGATTGCCCATCTCTTGGGGTGATGCTGCCATTTGTGGGTGACAATTCTTTCTATTCTTGAAACACAGGGTTAAGCATGCTCTGCTCCTTATGCTGCACAAAATCTTGAGAAAATCTCTCACCAGAATGTTAGGAAAAGGAAACCGAATAGGTCAACTTATACAATATATCATACCTACCTGGATGGTCACCCTATTAGGATACACAACTCAAAATATTAGTCTCAAAAAATCTCCAGAAACATAATGCGAGAGTGATTACCCATCGGAGAGCATAAACTCAATAAATAATAACGAGGCAAATTTCATAAGTATTCCTGCAAAGAGATCGCGGGGAGATACCATCTTAAAGAATATGGTTCTAGAGCCTTCCAGGCCCTAATTGAGTGTCATGGGAAAGCTTAAGTGAGAAATTTTTTTATCAGGTCAACCCCTAATCTAATAATATGATGTTGGGGATTACTGGGAAGAGAGAGGAAAATTGACATATGCATCTGAGATTGATTTAACTTAAAACCGAGAGAACAAGCAGGAAGATAGGAAACTATATATGAATATGATAATATAGATGTGAGTCTGAACAAAATCCTAATATATAATGTGAATGATGATAAATATATATAGAAATATAAATACAAGTATATATATATATATATTACGACCATGGAAGGCCTAGAAAGCCTGGAGGTGGCTGGGGCCGATCATACACAGGGAAGAGGATGACGCAAAGCATATACACAGCTTAACAAGATTACGAAGCTAAGTTAAAGCAACCTAGAGACATTAAAGCTTGAAAGCTTCTTTAGAACAAAACAAGAGACAAAACATCAAGAATACAGGGAACCGAAAAGGTAAAATAGAGATGAGGATATCTAGGTAAGTGTTAGTCCTAAAAGAAGGCAATATCTACATAAATAATAATACCTATATATCCATGACAACATATATCCAGGAGCGAGATATGCCAACACGTTTATATGTACCTATGCTCATTAATGTAAGGTATTGCATCCTTCTAGTCTTAAATCTTATCCTAGCAGAGTGGCGATGAACTTCAGAAAAGACTCATCGAAGACAGTAATTCCATCGACAAAAGATATCAAGGAAAGCGGAGATGGTTTACATCTACGAGAAAAGGTCTTCGAGGAGATAATACCATTGATGTAACATAAAAAGGACTCACCAAAAGGAATGTTCTCATCGAAAGAATAATGTCGATCAGACAAAAGGGAGATACATCGATAAAAGATATAGATGAGGAAATAGGTTTCAAGGAAGCTAAAAGGCATGCCTCCAATAGGCATGGTTTCACCGATGCGACTTTATCGGTGGAAGATGATAAGGGAGGATAAAGAAAGGCTTCGGTGAGACAATAAATCTATTCACCGATAGGGCATGATAATTTCGATGGAAGAAGTGTTTTAGTGGAAAAAATAAAGGAGGTCATCGAAGCCCGAGGTTTCTTTGACATAAAAACCCAATGGATATCATATAGGTATCGGTGAGGAAATAGCCATAGTGACTGAATACAGTATTTCGATGAAAGAAGGATTATCTGTGGAGTTAAATTATAAAAGCCTCCTATTGTTAAAAAAAATAATCATTTTCATTAATACCATGGTAGCCCACAAGTCATCAAGTGGGTGTAATAGCATTCTATTAAGATATCTGGGTTCAAAAAATATCGATGAGACCCAACGATGTCTCATCGATATAGAAGGGCCATTGAAGAAAGGAAGCGCTGATGAACTTCAGAAAAGACTCATCGAAGACAGTAATTCCATCAACAAAAGATATCGAGGAAAGCGAAGATGGTTTTCATCAACGGGAAAAGGTCTTTGAGGAGATAACACCATCGGTGTAACATAGGACTCACTGAAAGGAATGTTCTCATCGAAAGAGTAATGTCGATCAAACAGAAGGAAGCTACATCAATAAAAGATATCGATGAGGAAATAGGTTTTGAGGAAGCTAAAAGGCATGCCTCCGATATGCATGGTTTCATCGATGCGACTTTATCGGTGGAAGATGATAAGGGAGGATAAAGAAAGGCTTCGGTGAGACAATAGATCCAATCACTGATAGGGCATGATGATTTCGATGGAAGAAGTGTTTCGTTGGAAAAAATAAAGGAGGTCACCGAAGCTTGTGGTTTCTTCGGCATAAAAACCCAATGGATATCGGATAGGTATTGGTGAGGAAGAAACCACAATGACCGAATATAGTATTTCGATGAAAGAAGGATTATCTGTGGAATTAAATTATAAAATCCCCCTATTGTTAAAAGAAATCATCATTTTCATTAATACCATGGTAGCCCACAAGTCATCAAGCAGGTGTAATAGCATCCTATTAAGATATCCGGTTTCAAATAATATCGATGAGACCCAACAATGTCTCATCGATATAAAAGGGCCATTGAAGAAAGGAAGCGCCGATGAACTTTAGAAAAGACTCATCAGAGACAGTAATTCCATCAAAAAAAGATATCGAGGAAAGCGGAGATGGTTTTCATCGACGGGAAAAGGTCTTCGAGGAGATAATACCATTGGTGTAACATAAAAGGACTCACCGAAAGGAATATTCTCATCGAAAGAATAATGTCGATTAGACAAAAGGAAGCTACATCGATAAGAGATATCGATGAGGAAATAGGTTTCGAGGAAGCTAAAAGGCATGCCTCTGATACGCATGGTTTCACCGATGCGGCTTTATCGGTGGAAGATGATAAGGGAGGACAAAGAAAGGCTTCAGTGAGACAATAGATCCAATCACCGATAGGGTAAGATGATTTTGATGGAAGAAGTGTTTCGGTGGAAAAAATAAAGGAGGTCACCGAAGCCCACAGTTTGTTTGACATAAAAACCCAATGGATATCAGATAGGTATTGGTGAGGAAACAACCATAGTGATCGAATATAGTGTTTCGATGACATGGTATCCCACAACTCATCAAGCAGGTGTAATAGCATCCTATTAAGATATCCAAGTTCAAATAATATCGATGAGACCCAATGATGTCTCATTGATATAGAAGGGCCATCGAAGAAAGGAAGTGCCGATGAACTTCATAAAAGACTCATCAAAGACAGTAATTCCATCGACAAAAGATATCAAAGAAAGCTGAGATGGTTTTTATCAACGGGAAAAGGTCTTCGAGGAGATAATACCATCAGTGTAACATAAAAAGGACTCACCGAAAGGAATGTTCTCATCGAAAGAATAATATCAATAAGACAAAAGGAAGCTACATCGATAAAAGATATCGATGAGGAAATAGGTTTCGAGGAAGCTAAAAGACATGCCTCCGATACGCATGGTTTCACTGATGCGGCTTTATCGGTGGGAGATGATAAGGGAGGATAAAGAAAGGCTTTGGTGAGACAATAGATCCATTCACCGATGGGGCATGATGATTTCGATGGAAGAAGTGTTTCGGTGGAAAAAATAAAGGAGGTCACCGAAGCCCGCGGTTTCTTCGACATAAAACCCAATGGATATCAGATAGGTATCGGTGAGGAAACAACCATAGTGACCGAATATAGTATTTTGATGAAAGAAGGATACATGTGTTGAGAGTGCTTATCTATCCCAGATAATTCATGAAAGGGTCCTGGGCTGCAAGAATGTGAGATAAAACCTGCATATATATATATATATATATATATATATATATATATATATATATATGTGCCGATGAGAGGCTGAATATGAGGTTGGATGACTGAATCAAGGTGAGGATCTGATAATGAAAGTTCTCAGATAAGTATGTACAGAAATATTAGCCAAGGGGCCTCTCCTTGGGCTAAAGGATGGAAGACTAAATGGGTATGAAGGAGAGGAATAAAATCTATGATTGAGATTTGTTTTTTAATGATTAAATCCGATCATGGATTGAGCCTAACTACCTGAGTTAAAGACTGGGAGAACAAATATATGGGCATATTTAAACTAAATATTTGTTTGAGTATCTATACGTAAATACACGGGGCAGGAAGAGGAATAAATAAGGGGGTTAAAACAGAGTCTGGGCAAGCGAAACATAAGGCGATGAAAGGAGAAACATGCTAACGATCACTTAGGACATGAAAACAAAGGAGGGGGTTGCCTTAAGGTGGTACAGACAGGAGATTGATGCCATCAGCTCCCAAGTTGGCCTGCTCATCCGCACTTTTATTGCCCTCCCTATAAATATGATTGACTGTGAACCTATCAAAATCTCTGCATAAGTCAAGAGATTTTGACAACAAAGTATTTAGTCTCCAATTAGGCATACTACCTTTCCTTAGAGCATTGACAATTATAGCCGAATCTCCTTCAATTTCCAAGTTCTTAACTCCTAGTTTCCTACATAAATGCAGACCCTCCACCAGGGCCATAAGTTCCACCCAATTGTTGGTGTTGATGCCAACCGGAGAGGCAAGGGTTGCTAGTTCCTTTCCTTCCCAATTATGAACAACACATCCTATCCCTGCTTGCCCTGGGTTGCCACGGGATGCCCCATCAAAGTTTAGCTTCATCCAACCTTCGCCTGGGGGCTGCCATCTACATGCATCCCTTGATCGAAGAATTGCAATAGGACCATCTCCTACAAAGGGAGGAAAGGATAAGCCTTCCCAACGTTTAATCATCTTTTCATCCCAATAAGTGATAGAGGCATTCTTCAAAGTGCCTAATGACATTTGGATGTTCATGAGCTCAGTGATAGTTGACTCTATCCTGTTAATAATTTTGGGAACCTCTAGTTTTTCATTCTTAAAGAGATGTCTATTTCTCTCCTTCCATAGTACCCACATAATGGAAGAAGGAAGAGCTATCCATAAACCTTCAAAGAGACAACCACGCCTGAGGAGAGGCCATGCCTTGAGCATTCTAAAGATGGTGTGGGGGAAGGCCGCAGACCAATCAAGTTTGTTGGTGAACTAGGTCCAACATTTGTGAGCAAAGGGGCAGTTAAGGAGGATATGATTGGTGTCTTCCTCGTCTGCCTCACAAAGAGGACATCTACTAGGGCCCTCATACCCCATTCTTCTAAATTTGTCCGCAGTTAGGAGCTTGTTCTGAACCGCAAGTCAGGAGAAGATACCTGCCTTAGGCAGACATTATTTATCCCAGCAAAGTTTCAAGGGAAGCTCAGTCATAGGTCTTAAAAATGATTTGGAGATGAGAGAGTACCTATCCTTGGATTTGTATTCTCCTCTTAGGGAGCCATCCCAGACAAGCTTGTTCTCATTCTGACCTAAGGCAATATTCCTTGATTTAAGAATTGCCATAAGTTTTTGTTTATCCCTTACTGAGATACCCTCATCTTCCTTCTTGATCCACTGCTAACCAACCCCATCCTTTGAAGGGGAGATATAGTTGTTTAACAGGGGTCCTCTATGAGATTCAAGAAGGATACGAGTAGCACCAAAGTCATGGATATTATCAATAGCCTTATATCCACCCCATGAATCCGACCAGAAAAGAGCTTTATCCCTGGACCCTAGGTTCCAAGTAAGTCTGTCAGAGATAATCCTCCTGCAGTCTAACATAAAATTCCATAGGCAGGACCCTTTGGGAGGGTTGGCTTCTTTGAATATTTGGATAGTATTCCCTCCATTAAGGTATTTGTGGTGCAACAAGTGAGCCCATTTGAGGTGGGGGGTTTTGAACATCCTCCAAACCAACTTGGCACCCAAGGCTTTGCCCTGATCACAAAGGTTTTTAATGCCAATTCCACCTTCTTCTTTAGGTTTGCATATCTTGTCTCAAGATATGAGTGATATTTTATGATTGTCATTAGCACCTTGCCAAAAGAAAGTCTCGAGATGCTTGTTGAGCTCTGCAAGTTTAGAAGAAGACAAATGTTGACAAGAGAGCTGGTAAATGGGCATAGCTGACAAGACCAATCTAACCAAGGTTTCTCTACTTGCAGATGAGAGCCATTTTCCTTTCCAAGTGTTAATCCTAGACTTGATTTTATCCACCAAGTTGTCCCATAATTTTGAGGGTCTTCTACCCTTGTCAAGGGGAATGCCTAGGTATTTGCAAGGAAGAGTTCCTTCACTAATCTCCAGGACATTGCTAATCACTTTCCCTAAGGAGGGGTATATGTTGAACATAAAAACTGCAGACTTGGCCAGATTCACCTCTTGACCCGAGGCTAGCATATAGGAATTAAGGATGCCTTTGAAGGCGCTCGCTTCCCTTACACTTCCCTGCCCAAAAAGCATCATGTTGTCGACAAATTGCTGGTGGGTAAAGGGAGGGAGGCCACTGGTAATGGGGATTCCTTGGATCCCACCTTCCTCTTTGGCCTTAGAGATGGATCTACCTAGGGCTTTAGCCATGATGATGAAGAGGAAGGGGGACATAGGATCTCCTTGCCTGAGCCCTCTTGAGTTGCTGAAGAAACCTTCCGGGGAACCATTAACCAAGACCGAGAATTTGGGGGTGGATATACATTCAAAGATTAGGTTGATCCAGGATTTGGAAAATCCAAAGGCCTCCAAGCATTTGCATAGGAAGTGCCAATCAACTTTGTCGTAAGCTTTGCTTATGTCTAATTTGACTAGCATACTTGGGGCCCTATTGAGCTGGACCAAATGAATGGCCTCTTGGGCTATAATAACCCCATCATAAATTGATCTATCTGCTACGAAGTCGGTTTGTTCTTCACTAATGATAATGGGGAGAAGATTCTGGAGTCTAGCTGCTCGGGTTTTGGTTAAGAGTTTGTACAGAGTGTTGCAAAGGGCTATTGGTCTGAAGTCATTAAAGCTTTCAGGATTCTATTTTTTGGGGATGAGAGCTAAGAAGGTATTGTTGATTTCTTTGAGAATCTTACCAGAGTTCCTAATACCTTCTAAGGCGTCCGTGATCTCTGACCCCATAAAACCCCAACATTTTTGGAAAAAACTAGTGGGGAAGCCATCCGGGCTCGAGGCCTTGTCGGGATTCATCTTCATAAGGACATATTTAGCCTCCTCCTTAGAGAATTTCTTTGACATGATTTTGTTGTTGTCATCATTAATGAGTATTGGAAGATTCTTGATAATATTGAGTTGGCCTATGAGGTTGGAGCCTTCAATATTGTTTAAGATTTTATCAAAAAACCTTTCTACCTCAGAGGTAACATCATCCGGTTTAGACAGGATGGAATCCTGGCAATTCTTAATTTTAGAAATTCAATTGACCCATCGCCTCTGCTTAGTACTATTGTGGAAAAACTTAGTATTTCGGTCCCCATCACTCAACCAAGTCTCCCTCGATTTTTGTTTCCAAAAGATCTCTTCATTTGAGAGTGTCTTTTCATACTCAGAGAGTAGAGCCTCTTCTTTGAGGAAGAGATGTTCATCCATCCCCTTCTCAAGAACCTCAATGTTAACATTATTAAGCTCATTTTCTATTAGGAGTTTTTTATCGAAAATATTTCCAAAATTAGTCCTGTTCCATTCTAAGAGCTTCCTTTTGATAAGCTTTAACTTGCTTGTGATAATAAACATCTTCGAACCAGAGAAAACAGAGCTTCTCCACTAGTTCTCCATTAAGTTTTAAAAGTTATCATCTTTGAACCACATGCTCTCAAATTTGAAGGGACATTTTTTAGGGGAGTGGTCATATGATAAGATTAGTTGGAGTGGGAAATGGTCAGACCCTGCTAAAGGGAGGAGTTCTGCATTCAGGGTAAAGTTAAGCTCTGAGAGCCCTCCATGGATAAAGAACCTATCTAGTTTATCAACAATGTTACATAAACCAAGCCTTTTGTTGTTCCAGGTGAAGGCATTATCTGCCGTCTGGATTTCCAACAGGGAGTTCCTATTGATCCAATGATTGAAATCTACAGCCATTGGAGGAAATTTGTTGCTACCTCCTCTTTTGTCTGCTATGTTAGTGATAACATTGAAATCTCCCCCAATAATGCATACATGATTTGGGAAACTTCTGAGGAAAGACTCCAGTTCCACCCACACCCTAGCCTTATCCCTATTTTGGATAGGACCATAGACATTAATCAATTTGAATCTTAGGTTATTTTTATAACTTACTACTTCTCCTCCCATCCATTTTTTCTTAATCTCTAAAGGTGTAAACGAGATGAATCTAGAGTCCCAAATGATGGCTAAGCCCCCCGAGGCCCCTGAAGTAGGGGAGTGCTTTAGCTGTCTAACGCCTAGTTTTTTCTCAAAAAAGGCTATCTCAGAGGAGTTCATTTTGGTTTCTTGGATTAACATTATATCTGGTTTAGAATCAGAGATGCAACACTTTAAGATGCGCTGTTTGTTAGGGGCATTCAGACCCCTAACATTCCATGTTATGATTTTCATGGCTCTCTGGGGAGGAAATTCCCCTCCCCTGCATTAAAAAGAGTAGATATTTTAGCATGACCCTTGGCATCTCCATCCTTTGATCTTAGTTCAAAAAGGGATCTCCTACCTCTTCTCTTACTGTGTTTAACACAGCCAAGAGAGTCTTTGCTTCTGTCTGAGCTGAAAATGCCTAGAGTATTTGGGTTATCGATTTCTAAGTTATCTAATGTTGTAAATAGATCATCTATTTCTATGTCGACTCTGGCAATATCCATTAGATTTTTGACATATAAATCCCTTTGTCTTTCAAGTTCCTCATCATCACAAATTTCATCAACCAATTGATTCATGAGGTCGTTTACTACTTCTTCCCCTACAAATTTGGCAACGATATTAACTTCCCTAAAAACTCAATCACTCTCAGATTCTGCAATTGAATATGAAACAACCATCACAGAAGGAGGATGGACCTCTGACCCCTCAAAGGTCTCAATTCTTGAGACTTGAGAGATTGGTTGACCCTGCACAGGTGCCATTCCTGGATTCAGGGGAGGCCTATCCCTCTCTGAATGCTCAAAGGAGGAGGTGGGTTCCATTAAAGGGGAAGACCTCAAAGGACTTAGCCTCTCTGGTGGGATGAGAGAGCTAGATGATGGCAAATTATTCAGTCCGGGCTGCTCTTTCTGAGGGAGTACCTCACTAATTTCACCTTCTTCCAGGTCTTGATCCCAAAGTGATAAGTCAACTATAGGTGGACTAATAGTTGGCAATGGAGGAAGAGGTGGGCGAGATATCATAACAGGGGAGCTGTGAGGACATAAGTCCGTGGTGAGATGATTAGGGTTGATATTAAACTTATAGCCTTCGAAGGTAAAACCCCCTCCTGCCATAAATCTAAATGGGGTGCCATTAGATTTGAGGACCGATTCGGAGAAAGGTTTCTCAGAGGGGATCTTCCTTGGCGTAGAATCTTTGAAAGAGCCATTATAAAAGGGAAATTCTAGGGTTAAGCATAAATGGTCGCATTTCACTGTTATGGGCTCTAAAGATTTAATGTTAATATTCATATTAACAATCAAAAGCTGGTTAAAGAAGCTTAGGGCTGATTTTTTAACTTCTACAAATTTGCCTATTTTGTTACCTATTATTCTTAAGAACTCATTATTTCACAATTCTACAGGGAATTTATCAAGTGAAATTGCTCTGTTAATCATGCAGGAATTAAGTTGAGATGGAAGAAAGATGGGTTACCATTCCCAAGAATCAAACCCTAGACCTTTGAATGTTAATATGTCCCCGTTTAGCAAATAATTTCTCAAACTCTGATTACCACATTCAATAGCTAAGAAATTATCAGGAAGGATATCAATTTTTACTTGGATATTGAGAGAAGCCGACACTGAATTAGCAATTTGATCAGATGAGATCCCCCAACCTTTCCACTGAGCAAAGAGCATTCGGTCGTTGCAATGGAATTGATACCTGATCTTAGTATGGGTATCAATTTCAATGACCAACCCATTAGGATTAGCTGGAGGATTTGAAGGTGAATTCGGCTTAGGATGCTTAGCCTCCTTTAAATTGTGATACTTTGATAGGGCTTGATTGTTGATTTCTAACACAAAACTTTCCTCTATGGCTGATGGACGCTTCAATTGGACACCCTTAAAATGTTTTTCCACCGCTGAATTCTGATGGTGTTGTAGTGAATGACTAGCAAGGGTTTCCATGCCCCTCGAAATCTTTGCTGTAAATTTCCGCCGGAGAGTGCTTCCTTGGTTAAAGGTTCTGTCTTTATGGGTAGGTTTTAAAAACCCCTTCTCTGAATAATACAGAGGACGACGGCCATGGCATATTGGTTGACAATTCAGCCCACTAGCTGGGCATTTGGGTTGCATGCATCCAACCTTCTGCCACTTTCGGTCGTCAATGAATGGGGGAGGAGGGAGAGCCCTTCCCATCTCTATCAGTGAATAATTGGTTTTCGTGAAGAAGATCTGTTGTTCCCGAGTTTTCGTTGCTGTAGAGATAAGGCCATCTTCCCGGTGATTGCTAGCAAGAACAAAAAATCTATTCCCGAAGCCCAGAAAGTTGCCATACAAAGACCTCGATAGCAGATTAGATGTCGCATAGACTTGCAGAGCCATAAGATTAATTATTGATTTTTATTTATACATATATAGAGAGTAATATAATAAAAATTTAAATATTTAATTTGAGAACTCTTATTATAAGTGGTTGACAAGATTAAAGTTATTTAAATTATTTTATTTAAGTAATAGTAAAACTAATTGTAATTATGACAGGTGTTATACAATATGATAGGCGTCAATTTTAATCATAGGGGTTTTTTAAAATCACAGATAGCTATCAATCCATTATGTGAGTATAATACGCCTCTTGGCGTAATAATGAGATTTTTTTTGCATTTGGTCAATAGTTCAATAGAAATCTAATAGTATAATAATTTTTTAAGTGAAATAATAAATAAATACGATTCACTTATATTCCTTTAAAGATAGGTATGCTATAGTACACACACATACGTGCACACACACACACACACACATGTAGGTGCCTATTCTTTGACAAGGGATGCATTTCAATACAAGATAAATCCATTGAAGGAGGTAGAGGAAAAGATATATAATAATGCAAGAATTTGTTTAGTAGATGGAATAAATCTTTTAGATGGAATGAAGCATGAGCATATGTTTTTTAATTTAATTCTTAAAGTTAACAAATATGAAGAAGATATACTTGTATAAGTTGCAAATTTGTTGGATGAGTTTCATGATATTGTATTTGATAATGTACCTAAAGAATTACAATTGATGAGAAATATAAGTCACCAAATGGACCTGATTCCTAGAGCCAGTTTGCCAAATTTGACATTGCACATAATAACTCCAACATTAAGTGAAGAGTTGAACTGAGAACTACAAGAGCTATTGTAAAAGGGGTTGATTTGAGAGAGTTTGAGTCCATGTGCGGTACCTACAGTACTAGCACCAACAAAGAATAGGGAATGGAGGATGTGTACAAACTCCCAAGATATTAACAATATTAAGGTCTTTATTTTGGGTTCTCTATTTTCTACCCGCTATCTTTACAATTCTTTTCACCATAGTGCAACATGCCCATTCAATTTTGTTTGTGCTAACTTTAACCTCTGTGGGTCTCTAATTTATTTCAAATCAAAGTAATAATCTACTTCAACCATCCAATCTATTAACTCATCTAGATTTAATGTTCCATAAAATTTAGGCACATATATTTGGCTACTTTTAGATATTCTAGCAAGAGATCTAAAATATCTCTCTTCTCTAGCATCCTCCGGTTATTCATTTTTCCTATCCCTTTCATGCACTCCACTCTCCTCTTTGCTAACATGGTCTTAAATGTTTTCAATATTCCTTCTTAGCAGGTAGCAAATAGGTTCCTCATTTTATTTCTCTTCTCCACTTTTAACTGATCAAACATCTCCTCTATTTCAAGATTTCTTCTCCTTGGAGGCATTTGTATAATACTTTTAATTAAATGAAACACCAATATCAAATTCCTCTTTTTTCTTAATTGCTCAGTACTTTTACATCAATGCTTGGGCCTCTAAGACAAGTGTATCGCTTCAAACTCTACTCATAAGTCCTAGTGCCAAAATGCCTCATATTCGACACTTAGTTTGCACACTCAAAAACACTATCTCTAATTCCATTTGAAAAATACCAAAAATTCCCTCAAACAAACATATGCTCAATATAAAAAAAAAACAAAAAATACATAATAAATTTATTAAAAACAAAGTTAATTACAAAATTGGCTTTCAAAGTCACTCATAACCTCTCACAATTCATCTCTGTGTATCTCTTTCTCAATCTTCTTCCCACTTCACTTTGACTTCTTCTGTATTTGCAACTATGTCTCTTTCCTCTTTTTTTATTGTTGTGCATAAAATAGATTCAATAATTGATTTTTTTTCCCTCACTTCTTCTCTATTTGCAACTATGTCTCTTTCCTCTTTTTTCATTGTTGTGCATAAAATATATTCAATAATTGATTTTTTTTTTCCTCATTACTGAGAAGAAGTTGCTCTCTCTTCCTTACACCTTCTGTTCCTTTCTTCCCATTCACCTCACATTTCTCTGTTGCCCCAAATGATTAATAAACTACATTTAAAAATACCCAAACAACATAATGAAAAAGAAAAAGAAATTCCTCCAACAAATAATGACCTTTCATTTTACTAATGAAATTTAAATCCTCTTTGTTTTATCTATCAATTGCATTTCAAAAGTTAGTGCAATCATTCAAATCCTCTTCTCTAAATAAGAGATTAAATTTGTAATTTTTTGAAATCTGCTTGTTCTTCTATTTTGGCATTTCATTTCCTTGCAAATGATGAGAATAAGTCTCCTTTCAAATCTGTTAAAATGATGACAATAGTTGGGCATTGAGGAAGATATTAATTTCCAAAGAGAATTGACATTAAAACTTTCTTTCCAGCTCCATTATTCAATTTACAAAAATATTCTCCACCTTTTGAATGGAATTATAAAAGGTTAGATATCAATTACAAAATCTTTAATTTCCTTGTCAATAAATTAAATAATCCATTTAGAGATTTGATTTTGTGGAATGGGATGCCAAAAAATGGTTGAAAAGTGACTTTTTTTTATAAATTTCATCCATATGCTTATTTTTTCACAAAAACTTGCAAGTGACTACATAAAGCTTTCCAAGAATTTATTTTCTTTAGCTATCATAAAATTCTAAAAGTCAATTTTCCTGTAAAATCACCAGCATAAACTTTGGGCATTAAAATCTTTTAAACAACAAGAAATTTCACTATGATCCCTTATGCACATTCCATGTAGTACCTCCAAGAATGTTCCTACAAAAGGATTTTACTTGAGTCTTTACAAGTTTTCCAAAAATAATTTCTGAAAACTGGATGCAGATCCTTAAAACAACAATTCAACAAAAACTTGAAAATTTCACATTTGATCAAATTATTATTATTTTTCCTATTATTGAGCAATTACAAATAGGACCAAAACAAATCCAAACTAAAAATAAACTTGAGAATAGTTTTGGTTGATGTCATTCGCTAGTTCACCTAGATGCTTTTGCAAGGAGATAAGTAGGGGAAAGAGGTTGAGCAAAGTGTTAACATGTTTTGTCATTGATGCCAATTGTATGACAATGAAGCAATTTAGACGAGCTATGATGATGGAAGACTAGAAATTAGAAGATTAGGAATTAGTACCATCTATTTTTGTTCACTCTCTGCACTTTATATTTTGAAGTTCATGTTTGTGAGTAGTTTGAAGATTCTTGGTTATGGTGAAGGCATTAAAGGTGTGACATAGGTCTTGAAGAATCTATTGCATTTCTCTACATTTAAAGATATGACTTCACAATTTAGAAGAAATACAAAGGAAGATGTGAAGTATGAATGTTTCTCACCTTAGGTCACAAAAGCTAAGTAAAAGTTTTAGAGGCTTGTAGAGTAAAGTTGGTATTGTTGCCTAACATGATGGATCAGAAGAATGCTCCGCACTTCTCTACACTTCAATAATTATTTTTGCATTTTGGGGGACTTGTTTACATTGTCTATATACTATCTTATCACAAGTTTTAGGTGTTCAAGTGTACCATAGGTATGGAATTAAATGATTTATCTCAAAATTTGTTTTCTAGTTTGCATGTGTTGCTAATTTTAGTACCTGTTTGCTTGTGCCAACTCAATTTTGTGTGATAATGTTAAAGGGTGTGTTTTTGAACATTTTTGGATTTCATACAATGATTATTTGTGCTCTGCAAAATTGTTACTATTGTCTACGATACTATTCATGGTTTGGAGAAAATTTATGGAAGGATAGAAGTTTGTTGGGTTGAATTAGAGATTTTGTGTCAATAGTTTGATGTATGCACCCACATGAAGATGAGTGCTAAGGTGATATTGGTCCTATTTACAATTGGTTTGGAACCTAGCTAATTTTCTTTCTTTATGGAAGAATTTGGGGTTGACCTTTTGATGTTGCATGTTACATCTTGATCGACTGGGAGAAAGCTTTTCGATGCTTGCAGATGATATAAATGAAAGATCAAATCATTGAAAACTATGGAAAATAGTACATGCAAAGAAATATTTAAAATAAAATAGAGGTAGTGAGCATAAGGTATCATAAGAGAAAGGAAGTGTGTTGGAGGCAGTGAACTAAAAGCAACTAACATTGTCTAGTATAAGTTTGATTGATGAAGTTAATTGTCAATTCATGTTATTTTGAGGTTGTGGCCCATAAAACCTAAGTAATCTTGTTTTAATGTGTGAGAATCAATTTGGATAGAGTTCCAAGAATCTTGCTTACCATGGTTTTTCCCTTGTTGGCTTTTCCATGTAAATCTAATGTCTTCTTGTGCAATTGTGGTGAATGTTGTGTTACATTATTATTTATTTGTCTTGAGAAAGGGTTTGAATTAACATAGATGTTGAAGGTTTGGGGTATACTTGAATACTATTTCACCCCTTCTCAGTATTCTAGTGTTTTAATAATTGGTATCAAAGCCAAGTTTCCTTGAAAGAAGCCTAATAGCTTTAGGGATATTTGAGATGGCCCAAGAAGCATCTCAATCATACAAGACACCTTCGTTTGATGGAACAAATTACACTTTTTGGCTAGTAAGGATGGAAGCCTGTCTGAACTCTTTAGAGTTTGGTGTTTTGAAATCAATTGAGAATGGTTATACTCTTCATGCTACTCCTCCAATTGATCTAGCTAAGATTAAGGCATACGAGAACAATACTAAAATAAAAAATATTATCATGAGTGGATTAGCAGATGCTAAAGTTGTAAAGGCGATGCATCGTGGTACTGCTAAGTATGTCTCATAAAAATTTAGTAGCATTTATGAAGGAGATATTAAAGTAAATCATGCTAAGTTATAGATATACATAGGCAAATTTGAGAACTTGAAGATGTCAAAAGATGAGGATATTGTTGGCTATTTGCTTTGAGTAGATGAACTGGTCAGTAGTATCAGAGGTCTTAGTGAAGAACTAAAATAAGCAATTGTAGTACAAAAAGTACTCAAATTTATCACTAAAGCTTATAATCCCAAATTATCTTCTATTGAGGAAGCTAGGTATTTAAATATTTTTTCAATGGATCTATCATATGGTACTCTCATTGCCTATGAAATGAGAGTTTGATATGGAAGCTCCAAAGAAGGAAATGACTTTCAAGACCATTAAGAAGGAGAAGAATGAAGCATCTAATCAAAGAAATGGCTCTAATGAGGAGGAATCAAACCTTGTAATAAAGCTAAAGAAAGGTACTGATAAATACAAAGGTAAGTTATCCTTAAAATGTTTTAATTTTAGAAAAATTGACCAGTATGCTTCTAAATGCCCCTTAAGAGAGTTAGTAAAATGCAACAAGAATTCCAAAGGAAATAAATTAAAAAAAAATCTCTATTCCAAGAAAAGTTGTTTCTCTTTAGATGATGAGGAACACAATCCATAGATGATGACATGGAAGAAACAATTTTCATGGACCTGAATGTTGGGAATAATGTCACTAATGTTGAAAATTGTGTGAAGAAGATTTCTCTTAAGGATTCAAATTTTGCTAAGAAAAATCGCACTTTGGAGAGTGATAATGGTATCAAAAATTCAATGATTGTGTGGACCACTTTTCATGCAAGAGAAGAGGCAAATTCCTGAGTGATTGATAGTGGTTGTGACAACCACATGGTAGGTGATAAGAGAAAGTTAATCAATCTTGTCAAGTGGAATGGAGGATCAGTTAGGTTTTGGAGTGATACCTTTGCAAATATTTGTGAAAAGGAAAAATTAAGAATTGATGGAAAGAATAAGACATAAGATGGTCTCTATGTTATAATCTTGTCAATGCAAGTCTAATATGGATAAAAAAATAGAGTCTTACATTTCATAATAAAGGATGTGGAATAAAAAAGGCAATCTTTGGAAGATTGGTAGCAAAAGGAATCAATATTGAAGACAATGTATACAACCTAAAGGAGGCTATTGGGAGAAACTACATTCTAGGAATGACAAGTGAATCTTGGTTGTGGCACAAAAGAATGGGACATATCAAATTTGGGAATCTTGTGAAGATCAACTCCACCCATGCAGTAAGAGATATGCCAAAGATCATCAAGCCTACAAACACCTTGTATAAAGAATGCTAGATTAGGAAGCAAACAAGGACAAGATTCAAGACCAATAAGTTTTCTTCTACAAAACCATTGGAATTGATTCATACTGACTTGTGCAGATCTACCAAAACAAAGATTATTCAAGATGAAAGATACTTCATGTTACTCATTGCTGACTTTTTTAGAATGACTTGGGTTACATTCCTAAAAAAATAATCAAATTCTTTTAGTTTGTATAAGGCCTTCAAGTCAATGGTTGACAATGAAATGAATGATAGAATCAAGTGTCTGAGATTTGATAGAGGAGGTGAGTTCACTTCAAATGAATTTGAGAAATTTTGTGAAGAACATGGAATAAAGATGCATCTATATGCCTCTAGATCTCCTCAACAAAATGGAGCAGTAGAAAGTAAGAACATAACTATTCAAGAGATGACAAGAACAATGCTAAAATAAGCCAATCCAATTGAATCATATTCGACATAGCAGTTCATACTGCAGTCTATATTATTAATAGAGGAAGATTGATAGTAAACAACAACAAGAACCCTTATGAGTTATGACATTGAAGACCAACAAATATCAAGTATTTCAGAATATATGGTAGCAAATGTTACATCAAAAGAGATGAAGAATATTTGGGGAAGTTTCCAACTCAAGATCTAATGAAGGAATCTTTCTTGGATACTGTTGGTAAATAGATTTGTCACTGCAGTTGTTTCTTTGAAACTCTCTGTTCAATCAAAGAGCAATGACAATAACACCAATAGTGGGAGAGATTACAATAGAATCACAATCTTCCTCTGTGTTTGAGAGGAGAAAATCCCTTGTATGTTGGGGGTATTTGGGATTTTTGTGTACTTTTAATTTGAAAGTACATAAAGGACAAAATAAAAAATTATGAAAAATGGATAGTAGAAACCCCAATAGTAGACATATGAATATCAATTGAGATTTGACAATGGATGACAGATTACAAGGGGGTTTTTAGCACAAAATAAGTTTGGATATGCAATGACAAAAGAAGGACAACAAATCTCAACATATGGGGAAATAGGTTTTCTTATCACATTCAAACCAAGTTTCCAAGGTATGATTGTGTTTCATCTTTTACATATATCATTGGAACTGAAAACTAATAGATCACATAGATACATAAAGGGGTTGTCAATTTAACATACAAGAAATCAATAACAATAACTTAGAAACACATTCAAGACATACAAATCAAATGTAGTCCTTATTGTCATTTTGAAAACATACTAGTTTAAAAACCCTTAGTGCAATGTGTAAGCACAAAAGCTTTCCAAAAGGTTCCCCAGAAAATTCTCTAGAGCTTCCCCTTCGTAAGAGTCCCCTTTACATTGCAAAATCCTTGTATTTATAGGCTTTAGAAGATACCTACTCTATAGCCATTTAGCATAACCACCTAGGTAACCACTTGAAATAACCACCTAAGTAACCACTTAGAATAACTATCTAAGTGAGTACTTCTAGTAACTACCCTTTTAGGAAAAAGGATTCACCTAACTTCTTACAAAACTTAAGCCTAAGCTCTAACTTGTAGTTACAACAAGTAACATAAGTCTCTTTTACAACAAAAAAAAAAATCATAACTTTTGAAGAAAAGAGAAAGTTGCCAGTTTTGTTGATGTGAGCGTTATGTTTTCTTCCAATGCACAAATCACGGACATCAAGTCCAACATCTTCATTGATCATCTTATATGAAGGATTAATATAATAAAAACACTTAGTACAAATTGTTTCTTTGAGAAGTCACACATTTCACCAATGATCTCCTCTCTATACATTCACTTTGGAATAGTTGGATTGAGTCATTATAGCCATATCTAGAATACGAGAATCACTTCATGAATACCATGTGTTTTTACTAAATTGAATTGATGAAGCCAATGTTTCAATATCTCAAAAACAAATCCTTTCAATATCTTAAAAGCAAATCCCTACAATAGTTTTCTGCCCTCTTGTCATACTTGATCCACCGAATGATAGTTGAGATGAAACCTCAAAGTTTATTCACCACTTGTAAGATTCTTGACTATTGCTCATATCAAAAGTGAATAATGCAAGGAGCCTCCACATTCCTTAAAGTCATATGATATGGAGTATAAAGATATCCATTTCTTGCAAAAGTTTTCAATCTTTCCTCTTATCTTCATAAGTGAGTGTAACTTCCTTTGTCGTGAACTATTGTTACTCTTGATTTGGATACAGTAAAGCCTTTTGACAAATTCATTTTGTGCAAATCCTGGAACCATCGCATGCAATGAGGTTTTATTTCTTTGAGGTGCTTTGTGATTCCACTCCCAGTGCTCCAATTGGAAGGCCGCTGGTGAAGATTGTCGTTAAATAAGATTTACCACCTTTAGGTAAGTTGTGAGTCTTGGTAAAAACACCGACTTATTTTAACTTGAAACTCCTTCACTCATTATTCTCTTTTTTGGCATTTTGAACAACTGGGCCAAATAGTCGATTGATGCAATATACTTTGTCTACATAAAAGTCTCCATCCACAAGGTTTCGGTCGTTTGAGTCACTCTGGAGACTTATTTAAAAGACCGATTTAGCCGTATCAACATTATAGAGAAAATCATCAACCATTTTCGAAGTTTCCAACTTTAATGAACTTGTTGATTAACATTTTATGGGCTATGGATCAGTATATGAAAATGATTTACCAACCTTTTCATTGATATTGTAATAGGAATTGCCAAGTTACGTGAATCAACCCATCACAAGATTGAGAGTGAGAGCTTTTGATTGAAAACATCAAGTTGCAAATTCTTAAAGAACTTGAGAATTGTGCATGTACTTGACTAGTTAGGGGATAGATTTAATATAGAAGTTCAAAATTTGGGTAACTTAAAAATGGGGCTAATAGATATTCAACTAGGAGTAAAGCTTATAGGTGTTATAATAAAATATTGATAAAGATAGTTGAAATTTCAAATGTTAAAACTAGTTGATGAAGGATCACATCAAAAATTATATGAAGACTGCACATAAGAAGAGGAAGAAACTAAAGAAAAGGAAGAAGCACCACAAAAGATAACTAAGATGCTTCTTAAGTATTTTTAGAAGAATCACTCAGAAGATCGAATCATTGGAGATAAATATGAAGGTGTGGAGACTAGAAGAGCACTTGTAAGGACAAATTATGAATAGGTGAATCTTTGTTTACTATCAAAGATAGAACCAAAATTTTTATTTAATGCTAGCAAGGATGGAGGCTGGACACAAGCAATAGAAGAAGAATTAAATCAAATTGAGAAGAATCAAACTTGAGGATTAGTACCAACGCCTATAGAAAAAAATTGATAGGAATGGGTATTTAGAAGGAAATTAGAAGAAGATGGAGAAGCTGTAAAAATAAAGAAAGGATGGTGTGTAAACGTTATTCACAAGTTGAAAGAATTGAATTTGAGGAGAAATTTAATTTTGTGGCAAGAAATGATGCAATCAGAATGATTCTTGCCTTTGTAGTTCACAAAAACTTAAGAGTTTATTAGATGAACGTTAAATCTACCTTCTTGAATGGTGTTCTATAAGAATAAGTCTACATAAAGTAGTCTAATGGAATTCAACTATTAGAAAATCTGAACATGACATGCAAACTAAAGAAGACATTATATGGTCTCAAACAAGCTCCTAGGGCATGGTATGCAGGGTTAGACAGGTAATTACTCCAACATATGTTCAACAAAGGTACCACATATAGCAATATTTACATCAAAATTGAGGATGAAATAATTTCATAAGAGTTGTTGTATATGTTGATGATATAATCTTTGGTGGAGATGATGCAATGTGCGAGAAGTTTGTTGAAGAAATGCATAAGGAATTTGAATTCTCTATGATAGGTGAGTTATCATTCTTCCTTGGTCTTAAAATTGCTCAATTAGATGATGGTATCTTTATCTCTCAAGCTAAATATGTCAAGGAGATGTTGAAAAAAGTTTGGGATGGATGAAATTAAACTTGTGAGCAATAACTATGACAACAAGTTGTCATTAAAGTAAAGATAATGAGTCACCATAGGCTAATCAGACTCTGTATAGATCTATGATTGGGGCCCTATAGTACTTAACCACATCTAGGTTTAAAATTATGCATGTAGTATATGCTTGGTTGCAAGTTTTCAATAAAATCCAACATAAACTCATGTGAAGGTAGCCAAGATAATTTTTAGATATTTGAAAAGCACTCTAGATTATGGATTATTGTATCAAAAGGGTGACCACTTTGACATAAGTGCTTATATTGTTGCTGATTGGGATAGTGATGTTGATGATATAAGAAGTACCAGTGGTGGAGACTTCTTTTTTGAAAGCAAGTTGGTCTTGTGGTTTAGTAAGATGTAGGATTCAATGTCCTTGTCAACAACAAAAGCAAAATATATAGTTATAGCATCCTGTTGCAGCCAAGTGTTATGGATGAAGAAAATCTTGAAGGAAATCAAGGTAATAAGTGATGATCACATTCCTATTCTATGCGACAACACAAGTGCTATCAATGTTTTAAATAATATCGTAATGCATTCTAGAACCAAGTACGCATCTATTCGGTATCATTTTCTAAGAGAAAAGGTTGCCTATTAAGAGGTAAAATTGGAATATGTACCTACCAAGGATCAAGTTACAATATCTTTAGAAAGGCTCTTTCAAAATTTCTTGTTTGAGTAACTCAGATAGAAGTTAGGAGTTGTTATCCCTCCTTCTAACTAGATGCTTATATGGTGCATCTGTCTAGGAGGAGAAATTCAAAACTTATTTTTATTTGTGGATTGATGAAGGGCACTACTTAGAGGGAGTAGGCAGTTGTTGATAAGGGTGCTACTAATAGGGGGAGCATGTTTATTATTGCTACTTTTTGAGAAGACTACTTGCCCTTTTCTCTTGATGTGAAAGGGGGAGAAAGTGCACATCAAATTAGTGTTGCCATAAATGACGAAGGGGTTGTTTGTATATGTTTCCATTGATGTCAATTGTATGACAATGAAGTAGTTTAGAAGAGTAGTGATGATGGAAAATTAGAAATTGAAAGATTAAGAATTTGTACTATCTATTTATGTTTTAGTTCTCTCTCCGCACCTTATATTTTTAAGTTCATGTTTGCAAGTAGTTTGAAGATGTCTAGTTGTGGCCAAGGTAGGAAAGGTGTCACATAGGTCCTGAAGAATCTACCACATTTCTCTACATTTGAAGATATAACTTTGCAGTTTGGAAGTAAGACAGAGGAAGATGTGAAGTATTTATGTTTCTCACCTTAGGTCACTAAAGGTAAGGTATAAGTTTTAAGGGTATGTAGAGTAAAGTTGGTATTGTTGCCTAGCATGATGGATCAGAAGAATTCTTTTCACTTCTTTGCACTTCAATATTTGTTCTTGCGGTTTGAGGGTCTTGTTTACAATGTATGTATACTATATCATCACAATTTTTAAGTGTACCACAAGTATATATATATTATCTAAAAATAATATTTTCTAGTTTGCATGTGTTGTTGGATTTAGTATCTGTTTGCCTGCACCAACCCAATTTTGTGTGATAATGTAAAATGAGGTATTTGGGAGTGTTTTTTCTTTTTGGTATTGGTTGTGGTCTAGAGAAAATGTATGGAAGAAAAAATTCTTGTTGGGCCAACTTGGAAATTTCGCACCAATACTTTAATGTATGTGCCCACATAAGATGAGTTCTAAGGTGATCTTGGTCCTATTTACTCTTGGTTTAGAATATAGCTGATTTCATTCTCCACGAGAGATTTTAAAGTAAGATTTCAATGGTGCATATTTAATGTCTACATGTTTCATCTTGGCTGATTGGGAGAAGGTTTATTGATGCTTGCAGATGATACAAATGAAAGATAAAACTATTGGAAATTGTGGAAAAGAGTACATGTAAATAAATATTTTGAAATGAACCAAAGGTAGTGAAATGAAGGTATCATATGAGCAAGGAAGTTTGCTATAGGTAGTGAGCCAAAAGTAGTTGACATTATCTGCTAGGAGTGATACAGAGGAAGATAACCAAAAATTCATGTTATTTTAAGGTTGCAAACTTGTTTTGTAAGTGTTGTGATTTGTAGGGAGTAGTGAACTTCCTTTGGTTGTATCCATAAAACTATGTGTGTAGCCCATAAAACCTAATATAATCTTGCTTTAATTTGTGTACTGGATTTGGATAGTAGCTCCAAGTAGCTTTCTCACCATCATTTTTTCCCTTATTGGGTTTTACACGTGAATTTCTAGTGTCTTCTTGTGCAATTGCGATGAATATTGTGTTACATTACTTCTGATTTGCCTTGAGTAAGGGTTTGAATTAATATAGAATCTAAAAGGTTTGGGCTATACTTGAATAATGATCCACCTCCCCCCCCCCCCCCCTCATATTAATATTTTGGCATGTTTAACAAAAAGGAGCCAACAAGAAAGAATGGTCCATGAGAAGGATATTGATTGAAGAGGATTGCATCAGATTGATTGGGTATTATGATGAGAAAAGGTGAAAATCCCACATAAGACTGATTGGAATGTGAAGCATGAATAGGAAAAGACAAAGTGTAAGATCAATTGGGTAGAATGGCAAGTGAAGGGTGAAGACTCAACATAATAACGATTGAGTACCATAGCATGTGGAGGGCAAGAGAGAGTGTCTATGTATAGTTGAGGAGTTGAGCGTGCATGTTTGATGTTTCTGAATTTTGACAAAGGAAGTACAAGTTCCTATATACAAAAAAGAAAGAATGTAATAAAGTATGTTATTTATATTTATTTCATGTTTTCTATTTGTAATAGTATTAGGGGTAGGTTGTCATAACTTGTGAGTTATTGCAAGTTAACTTGCAAGAAAAGGGAGAACCATAGTTTTCTTTCACATAGTTATGCACAAGGTTCTCAAGAAACACTACAAGTGTGTGTGGGATAGTCATCATCAAATAAACTTACAACCATAGTGTAAAGACTAGAAATGGTATCAAAATACATTTTTTTATACTATAGCCCTAAAAAAGGTCATGCTTAGGTTTTTTCATTACATTTACATATGGTGTAAAAGTTCAATGATAATTGGGCTCTTCAATTTTCTTTTATTGAAGCCAAGGAGAATCATAGACTTATCAATTAGGATTTTAAATCCCAAATTATGACTATTTTTATTATTGTAGTTCAATATTGCCTTGAAAGGTGGGGTCAAAAATTTAAACCATGGTTGAAAAACTATAAATGGTATTTTGATACACCATTTAATAACCATAAACCCCATAAAGCTTATGCTTTGATTTCACCACATTCACATATGGTGAAAAAATCAATGATAGATGAGTTTTTCAATTTTCAATTGGCATATGACATGTATATGTTAGACTATGGTAGGCTATCATTGTATTGAAGCTTACCCAAATTTCTTGGTTCTTTATATACTAGGGTCTTCCTATTAGATCCATGTTGATTAATTTGATATTTTCCAATTCTTGGTGACCTTTTTATGGGGATTAGGAAACTCCCATAACTCCCTTTTTAATTTTTTTCCTAGAGCTTGAGTATCTTGGTATTGGTTTCATGATTTTTTCAAGACTAGAGTCGAACGTTTTCCTTGGCACATGATTTTCTCGGTAGGTCCAAAATTCCTACTTAATTTTTTGAATATCATACATGTGCAAATCCTATAATTTAGTACTTGGAAAGATAAGAATTGTGCTATCTTTGGAAGTCGTGTTGAATTTCTCCTTGTATCCCAAATCTATTATTTATTGTAATGTGTCACTTCATATACAAGTGCAAGCTAAAAAGGTTACACTTGAAGTGGCTTGCCTATAAGTTCTTCTTGAACATTAGGGTAATGCATTTTGTATAGTTGCTAGAACACTATTGACTTCCCCTCCCTCCCCTTCAACATGGGCTAGTTAGAATATCCATGACCATGATGATTCTCATCCTTCATAGCGTAAATCATGTGGTCATAATTTTTATGGACAATATCAATCATCTCACCAATGGTAAATTTCTCAAATTTCCTGTAGAGAATCTCTTGGTTAGCCTTACAATATAAAAATTCCTTTTCATTCCCTAGCTATTTCTCTTGTTAGGGTTACTACTCACCTTTCAAAGTATGTGAAAACTAATAATGATATTCATAATGACACTCTTATTGGCTAGAAGCTTATTCTCAATATGTGGAAACTAGAAAAAAATGACCTACCTTTTTCTCTTGATTCTATAACTATTATTGGCTAGTAGTTTAATTTTTCTTTCTAAATTTGATATGAAAATTTAATCTAATGGTAAAATAATAACATTTCTATCCACTTTGTGATGCAATATAGATTAAACACACACACACACACACACACACACACACACACACACACACACACACACACACACACACACACACACACACACACACACACACACACACACACACACACACATCTAATAAAACCATTACATATGAAGCTCCTCAAACATAAGAACCATGCCAACAATGTTAGGAAAATGGTATCTCAACCTTGCATATACATAAGGTTACTTTTTTTTAGCAAATTTTCATTTAAGCATGGATTGGTCCAATATTTTTCCCAAAGCTTTGAATTGGCTAGATAAACATGCTAGTAAATTTTTATTATAATATTATGTCTATATTTGAAGATATTAAATTTTTTGTTTTCCAAAGTTGTGAACAAAAGTTTTAGTGTCAATTTTGAGGGCCTTACAGGCTCCAAAATGGACCAAAAGTGTTTGTAACTAATGTAACAAGTTATATCTTGATAGATAACACACAATATTTTGAGTACTTCAAACAATTCATCAATTGGACACTTGATTCAAAAGTTATGGCCTTTGAAAGTTGGCTCTCTTAAACTATGAAATATAAAAATGCGTGGTCACGTAAATGAGCTGTAAAAGGGAGTTACACATGTTGGTTTGTGTATTGACACATTCATTTTTACTCAAATTATCATAAATCTTGTGGTGTGTTGGATCTTATTCATTCTAATGTGTTTGGTCTTGTATATGTTCCTTCCACTTAAAAATCCACATATTATATTTAATTTATTGATGATTATAGCAAAAGGACATGGATATGTTAAATTTGAATTTTTGAATCGATTTAAAGAATATAAAGCAATGGTTGATTTGAAGAATGGGAAGAAAATAAAATGTTTGAGGCTTGATAATGGTAGTAAATTTTTCTTTAATGATTTTGATATATTGTTTAAATATTGTGGTATTCATAGAAATAAGACATCTTTGTATTCTCCACAATAAAATGGAGTTGTAGAAATAATGAAAACGGCACTGAGGGATAATACTAGGAGTATGTTGAGTGGTGTTGTTCTAGAACAATTTTGTTGGGTTGAATATGTTTCCACTATTTGCTACTTGATTAATAGGTCTCCTACATCAACTCTTGCTGAGAAAATGTCTATGGAGGCATGATCGAGTCATAAGACTTCATTGAGACATCTTAGAGTTTTTGGTTGCAAGGCATATGCACATGTGCCAAAGGAGAAGTGAACAAAGTTGGAGAACAAGGCTATGAAATGTATCTTCATTAGATACAATTATGGTGTGAAAGGGTACAAGCTTGAGACCTTGTTCCACAAAAATTAATACATAGTAGAAGTATTATTTTTAGAGGAACTAAGCCTCTTTTCATTACTTTGTAACCATAACAAACTAAACAAGAAGATTTGATTCAATTTCCTTCTACACTTGAAATATTTGAATCGAGATCCCTAGATAAGCAAGAGGTTAAGGGTAGCTTATATAGCTCCAAATTATTATAATAGGAGGACGAACCTCCAACTTAGCTTAGTTGAAGGTCTACAAGACACAAACAACTACCTAAAAGATATTCACCTGATGACCGAAGATGTATTTTTTCTTTGAATACTAACATTGATGAACCTAGATTTGTAGGAGAGACATTAGGTATGAATGATGTAGAATCTTGGAATATTGCTATGGAAGATGAAATGACAACTTTAAAAAATAATTTTGCATGAGATCTTGTGCCTTTTCCTAAAGGACACAAACTTGTTGGTTGCATATTGGTAATCTAGAATTTTTTTGGTTCAGATGGAGGCATTGGAGAGTGAAAAGCAATGTTGGTTGTGAAAGGATACTCTCTGAAAGTTGAGGGTGTTGATTATGGTTAGATATTTTCTCTTGTTGCAAATATTCCATCCATTAAATTTTTTCTTTCTATTGTTGTAGCTTACAATTTAGAGTTTGAGTAAATAGATGTGAAAATTGCTTTTCTTCATCATGATTTGGAGGATATTTATATGACACAACTAGATCACTATGTTGTAAAAGGTAAAACTTGTAATTTGGTTTGTAAATTGAAGGAATTTTTGTACAACCTTAAACAAAGTGCTAGGATGTGGTACCAAAGATTTGATACATATGTGTTGAGTTTGGGATTTGAGCATTCTAAATTGGATCATTATGTTTATTATAAATCTAATGGTGATTATTTATTGTGGATTGAATTATATGTTGACGGTATGCTACTCATTGGTAAAGGGAAATGGATAATTTTAGAACTAAAGTCTCAGCTTGCTGCTAAATTTGAAATGAATGATATTGGTGAATTGAAACACATTCTTGGGATGGAAATTAAAAGAGCTAAAGTGAATAGAAAGCTTTGAATAGGCTAGAGTAAGTATGCCCAGGTTTAATTTTATAAAGTTCAACATGTAATATTATAGACAATTATGTGTTCCTTTTATAGTTGGAACAAAGTTATCTATTTCAAATTGTCCTACATCCCCATCAAAGATGGAAGACATGAGAAAAGTACCTTACCAGAGTGCAGTTGAAAGTTTGATGTATGCTATGGTTTGTACTAGACCAGACATTGCCCAAGCAGTGAGAGTTATTTCTAGATATATGTCTTATCTTGGTAGAGTTCAGTGGGATGTAGTTAAAAGGGTCTTCAGATATTTGAAGGATACCTTTGAATATTATTTATATGTTATCATGGTAATTTGATAGGATAAAAGATTTTCCTTGATATTCATGGTTATGTGGATTCATAATAGGTAGGTGATATTGATAGTAGAAGATCTACCAGGGCCTATGCGTTCAATTTATTTGGTGGTGCAATCAACTAGATGAGTAAGCAACAAATTGTGGTTGCTTTATCCACTATTGAAGCAAAGTATATGTAAGCTACTCATTATTGTAAATAAGCCATTTGGTTTAAGAGATTGTGTTCAAATATTAAAATAAAACAAGGTGCACTTACAATTTATTATGATAGTCAGAGTGAAATCTGCCTAGCTAAGAACATGGCATTTCATGCCTAAACCAAACATATTGATGTTTAGTACCATTTAATCATAGATATGTTCAAGGATGGCATGGTGAACTTCGTTAAGGTAGAGAATTTGATGAATGTTGCAGAGTCTTTAACTAAAGTCTAAGGCAGTGAGCACCAATAAGTTCAGATGGTGTTCAAAGTCTATGGGCCTCATGGCCCCTAGCAATTAGATTATTGTTTATATAATCCCTTTTCTCTTGCAAGGTGTTCAAAAAGTGAGAGAATGTTAGGAAAATGGTGTCTCAAAATTACATATACATAAAGTCACCATTTTTGGTAAGTCTTCATGTAAGCACATATTGGTGTAAAATTTTCCCTAAAGCTTCGAATCAGCTAGATAAGCATGCTAGTAAATTTTTTCGTTGCAAGATCATGTCTATATTTGAAGATATTAAAGTTTTTAATTTTCAAAAGTTTCAAATGAAAATTTTGGCGTCAATTTTGAGGTTCTAAAATGGCCTAAACATGTTTGTAACTAGTGTAGTGGCTTATAGCTTGATAGAGAATGTTGCTAGATTTTTGGCACTTCAAATGGTTCACCAATAGGACACTCGGTTCAAAAGTTATGGTGTACGAATGTTGGGGCTCTTGAAATAGGAAATATAAAAAATGTGTTGGTCACATAAATGAGTTGTAAAAAGGAGTTACACATGTTGGTGTGTGTTTGACACATAATAGGTCATCTTGTATTGGAGACATGTGAGCACCACTCTTGGGTGGTTTTACCCTATGGTTTGTAACATTGTTTTATGGGTTCATGTATTGTATCTCCTATATATTAGATGTGTGAGATGGAGGGTGTGTGTAAGAGTTTGATAGTTGTTGACTTGCCTTTGGATCTTCATGGGTATAAATCCTATGAGAAGCTTTCTCTACAAGTATATTGTAATTTGTTGATTTCTGAAAAATATATTGGGGAAATTTTAGAATGTGAGTTTTTTAATCCTAAAAGGGTTTTCCCATGTAATTCATAGTGTTGAATGCATTCTATTCAGGTTTATTTTTGTTAATTTTTTGTAATTGTTGTAAAGATCTATAATTTTTTTTCATTACCCTCCTCTCAAAGGTTAGTGTAGGAAGTTGTTCCACTACTTAACTTCTTTACAAATAGGTATATATAAAAATAAATTAAAAATTAAGCCTCCATAGTTAATCAATAACATATCTCTTATATTCTTATACTTAGGGTTGGTTAGTCATTGCATCAAAGTTTAGGAGCTCCTCCAATTCCTTGTCTTCAAAAGGTGCGTTCCTTTCATCCAATAGATGAAAGAATTATTTCTATTCAAAATGCATAAAATTTATCAATGGAAGTTTAGGTTTATGAGCCATGATGTTAAGCTCCTCTTCTTTTATTGGTAAGATGATTTGGTTTAAATCATGAATAATTTCATGTTTTCTTGTATTTTCTATACCTTGTGAAACAAGAATACCATCCCCAAGTGAGATTTAGTCAGCTCCCATTAGATTCTAACTTTGACTTAGTCTTACATGTAGATGAATTATTGTCTTTTGATCAAGTTTCTTTCATACCTCTAATAACCTATTGATGACATACCCTTATTATTTGAACTAATGATATTATATATTCAAAAATTCAAGAGAGAATATGAACTTATGAATCATGAAAACTTACATATCTATCTTCATCCTCATATAGCATCAATAAATTTCTCTCTTTTTTTTAAAGAAAGTATTCTCAAATGAAATCCCAAACATATGTAAAATACAATCCATAAAAATCTAAAATATATGAAGTAAACAATCCTCATAAACTTCAAAATATATGTAAAAAAACTATGCATGTATAACTCCAAGATATAAGTAAAAAATCATTAGAGAACTCCAATTCCACTACCCCATTTCAGATTTCTTGAAATCTATTAGGATTTTCAACTGCATATATCTTTCTCTTATTGTTTGAGAATTGAATATTTAAAATTATTTAAATTTACTTGTATTTTCCAATATATACATTCTACTCATATTGTTTGGCCATAACCTACACATTGTACATTACAAGTTTAGATCACATAGATTTGTTCCTTCTACTATTATTATAAGGATCTTTTATATGATATAAGCAACTTCGACCTCCATAAGGTCTAAAAATGGGTTCTTTCTTAATTTTCTTTGGTCTATATGTTTATTCATAAATATTATAGCCTTTGAACCTTGAAACTGAAACTTATTGTTTGTGAACTAAATAAATTTCAACTATAATTAAGTCTTTTTCCATTTCAAATCTTTTTTTCATATCAATATAATGATATTCAACAATGATATTAATTTAAACAATTTACATGTACTTAAAAATCCATTTATGACCATGTTCAAAGTCCTTTGTTGACATGATAATGGCTTTATCTCTAGGCATGGAAGGTTTGCCTCTACAACTTTCTAACATGTGATAAGAATACAAAGAAAGATTAAAGGTCCCATTTACTTCATAAAAGACTATAATAATGTAAATCTAAGGTGGAAGTTTGTAGTCTAATAGATACATATTTTTTCAAGATAGTGACTTTTAAAAAGAAATAACATCATGCTTACCTCATGATTAAGCATGAGATGCTTGCTTCTGCATTTCTCTAACAACGAAGAGAATTGAAAATAAGAAATATTAGCAATTTTCTCATTTGCTTTGTTGACATCTTTAAAATGTTTAAAATTTAAATAGATTGTTTTTGATTAAGATAAGGTGGGTTTTTGATAGGGCCTAAACCCTGCAATGAAAATAGGGAGGTTGTCCAAAGGATAATTAGAAACAACAAAAAACTAAGAGAAATGAAACAACAATACAACCAATTTGCAAAACAACAATCCAATTCAAATAGATTGTTACCATCTTTTTTCTAGTTAAAACTATAATAAGAAAAAGTACTAAGTATTAATAAGAAAAAGTATTAAGTAGTAATAAGCAAAAGTACTACAATATGGAACTATTACATATAAAGTGGGGTCAAAATTTTTAAACCATGGTGGAAAGACTATAAATGGTATCTTGATACACCATTTCATAGCCATAAACCTCATAAAGGTTATGCTTGGATTTCTCCACATTCACATATGGTGAAAAAAATCAATGATAGATAGGCTTTTCATACTATATGACACATGAAAATGTAGATTTAAAACTATTTGGTAGGAATAATTGAGCTATATATTACCTATTTTTCTTGATGTATTATATATCGGGGTATTCCTATTGGCTCCATATTGATTCATTTAATATTTTCTAATTCTTGGTGACCTTTATGTAGGGATTAGGAAACTCTCATAATGCCTTTTTATTTTTTTCCTAGAGCCCAAGGAGCTTGGTATTGTTTTCATGATTTTTTCAAGACTACAATTGAGCCTTTTTCTCCACATACGATTTTATTAGGAGATAGGTCCAAAATTACTACTAAATTTATCAAATATTACACATGCAAATCCTATTTAGTGATTGGAAAGATAATAATTGTGCTATTTTTTGGATGTATTGTTGACATAAATTTCTCCATGTATTTTAAATCTATGATTTATTCTAATGTGTTAATACATAAGTGTAAGATAAAAATATTACACTTGAATTTTCTCACCTATAAGAAGTTCCTAAACATTGGTGTAATGGATTTTATATAGTTGTTAGAACAATATTGACTTCTCCTCCCCTTCAACATGGGTTGGTTAGAACATTAATGGCCATGATGACTCGCATCCTTCCTAGCATAAATCATGTGGTCATAATGTTTATGAACAATCTCAATCATCTCACCAATGTTCAACTTCTCATTTTTTCTCTAGAGAAGCTCTTAATTAGCTTTACACTAGCAAAAATCCTTGTCTTTCCCTATCCATTTCTCTTCTTAGCTATATTACTCATCTTACAAATTATGTGCAAAATAATGAGGGTATTCGTAATAGTACACTTATTGGCTAGAAGCCATCTATTCTTGATATGTGGAAACTAGAAAACCATGACCCACTTCTTGCTCTTGATTGTATAACTACTATTGATTGCATTGTTTTTGTTTCTGAATTTGATATCAAAGATTGAATCTAACTTTAAAATATTAATAAATATATCCACTTTTTCTTGTAATGCAATATATTTAAAAAAATACATAATATATGTTTCACTAAAAAATTAATTAAATATACAATTTCAATTCATATTATTCTTTTACAAATATATTAAAAATATATAGAATAATATATAAATGAATAAACCCATTCAAATATTCTTAGAACCCACATAAAAATAAGTTAATGAAATCATAACTTATGAGGTTTCTCATTCATAAAAACCACGTCAACAGATATACATACAAAAGCACATATATAATGAAACCATGAATTAGGAGGTTCCTCAAGCATAAAAACCTTGTCAATAGATACATATACAAATACATATATAATGAGACCATAGACTTACAAAAACCATGTCAGTAGGTATATATAAATATACACATATAATGAAACCATGACTTATGAGGTTCCTCAAACATACAAACCATGTCAATAGTTATATATAAAAAAATGCATATATAATGAAACAATGACTAACAAGGTTCCTCAAACATAAGAACCATGTCAATAGGTATATATAAAAATGCATATATAATGAAACCATGACTTACAAGTTTCTTCAAACATAAGAACCATGTCAATAAATATATATATAAATACATATATAATGAAACCATGACTTACAAGGTTCCTTAAACATAAGAACTATGTCAATAGATATATAATGAAACCATAACTTACTAAGTTCCTGAAACATATGAACCATATCAATAGGTATATATAAAAATAATAAAGAAAAATTAAACCTCCATGGTTAATCAATAATTGATCTCTTATACTTAGGGTGGGTTAGTTTAGGATACCCTCCAATTTGTTGCCTTAAGAAGGTAAATACCACAGGTCCTCCAATGAAGAAAATATTTCTCTCTCTTCAAAACGCGGATTAGTTATCAATGGAACTTCAGACTCTTCAGACTCTTCAAAAGGCATATCAGCTATCAATGGAACTTCAGACTCGTCAGACTCTTCAAAAGGCGTATTACCTATCAATGGAAATTCAATCTCTTCAAAAGGCATATTTTCTATCAATGGAGGTTTAGGTTCATGAGCCATGATATTCACCTCCTCTCCTTTTATTGATAAGACATTCTGGTTCATTTCATGAGTAGTTTCAGGTATGCTTGTATTTTCTATACCTTGTGAAACAAGAATGCTATCCTCAACTGGGATTTGGTCACCTCCATCTTCACTAGATTCCAACTTTGGCTCAGTCTTACATGGAGATGAATTAATTTCTTCCGAGTGAGTTGCTTTCATACCTCTGATCACCTGTGCATGACATACCCTTATTATTTGAACTAATGATATTATATATTCAAACATGCAAAAGGAGAATGTGAACTTATGAATCAGGAAAACTTACATATCTATCTTCATCTTCATATAGCATCAACAAATCTCCTTTTTGAAGACCATGTTCTCGAATGAAAGCCCCTACAATATGTGTTAAATACAATCCATAAAACTCTAAAATATATGAAGAAAACAATCCTCCATATAAAGCTCCAAAATATATGTAAAACAACTATCCATAGAATTGGACAAAATATAAGTAAAAAATAATTCAGAGAACTCCAATTCTACGACCCCATTTCAGATTTCTTGAGATCTACTAGCATTTTCAATTGCATGTATCTTACTCTTAATGTTTGACAATTGAATATTTAAATTACTTCAAACTTACCTGTATTTTCCAATATATACATTCTAGTCTTATTGTTTGGCCAGAACCTGCACATTATACAGTACAAGATTAGATCACATAAATTTGTTCCTTTTCCTTTTCTTAGAAATATATTTTATAATATAAGCAGCTTCAACCTCCAAAATCTCTACAAATGGTTGTTTTCATTTAAACTTATTGTTTGTAGACTAATTAAGTCTTTTACCATTTTGAATCTTCATATGGATATCATAATATTCAATAAAAACATAATTCAATGAATTACTTGTATTTGAGAATCCAGCTGCGATCATTGTCATGGTCCTTTGCTGATATGACAATGCCTTCCTTCATCTCTAGGCGTGGAAGGTTTGCCTCTGCAGCTTTCTAACATGTGATAAGAATAAAAAGGAATATTAAAGATCCCATTTATTTTATAAAAGTCTTAGAATAGGTAAATCTGAGGTGGAAGCTTGAATCTAATAGATACATATTTTTTCAGTATAGTAATCTATGAAAGAAATAGCATTATGCCTGCATGAGAGGCTTGCTTTGCAATGGAGAGAAATGAAAATAAGAAATTTTAAATTTAAATAGATATATATTTTTTTATTAAGATAAGGTGGGTGTTTGACAAGACCTAAATCCTGAACAAAAACAACAAAGCTGTCCAACGGATAATTAGAAATAGCTAAAAATTAAGATTAATGAAACGATAATACAACCAATTTGGAGGAGAGTAATCCAATTCATGTAAAATATTATCATCTAATTTTTTAATTGAAAAGACAAATAGATTAACGATATTAGATTTTCACAATCAATAAAAATTATTGCTAAATTGTTTCTAAATTAGATTGCATTATAGATTTTTGCATCAACATTTGTAATAGTTAAAAGAAAAATCTATAGCACAATTTAATGCAGAAACAATTTAAAAACAAATAGATTTCAACAAACTCTTAAAACATATTTAAAACAATGACAACACCAAAGACTCTGATCTAAATGTTGTTCTTATAAAATAATATGAAGCCATTTACAATTTACCAACCTTAGGAAGAACTACTCGTCCAAGATTACTAACATCACTAGTTTGCAACTGCTTCTGCAACAACAGTCTCTTTCCTCCATGTGAGATCTGTGTCTAGGTATATCAAAGAAACCAACATGTCAGATTCTAATATATGGCAAGTTA